>NC_056442.1:6682955-6982955 GCF_018296145.1 Oncorhynchus tshawytscha
GGGTGAGAGAGAGAGATATGGCAGAGTGAGAGAGAGAGAGAGGGGGGATGGATGGATGGATGGATGGAGGGAGAGAGATGCAGAGAGAGAGAGACTGGGAAAGAGAGAGAGAGTGAGTGAGGAAGAGAAAGAGGGAGGGAGGGAGAGAGAGGGGGAGAGAGAGATAGAGAGATGTGGCAGAGAGAGAGAGACTGGGGAAGAGAGAGAGAGAGAGAGAGAGAGAGAGAGAGAGGGAGGGAGGGAGGGAGGGAGGGAGGGAGGGAGGGAGGGGGAGGGAGGGGGAGGGAGGGAGGGAGGGAGAAAGGGAAAGAGATGGGAAGGGGGAAGGAAGTGGGAGAGGGTGATAGATGGACAGGGGGGAAGGATATCTGGGGGAGAGAGAGAGAGAGATGGGGAGGAGAGAGAAATGGGGAGATAGAAGTGGGAAGGAAGTGGGAGAGGGTGATAGATGGACAGGGAGGGAACGATATCTTGTCGTTGTGAGAACTGGAGAAATAGAACATAATAAAGTGACACATTTTCTAATCACATTTTTAAACTGACTTTGATACATCATAAGCTACTGTATGATGATAATGTCTCTATCCTACAGTAGAAATATTTGCAGACATACTATATGTTGCTGTAAACATAATACCGCATTCGAGGCCAATTTGTCTTAATTACAGCAGTATACAGAATCACCCCACAGAGAGAGACGTTAGACAGAGCAGGGAATGAGAGCACAGTCTGTCTGTTAGAAGGAGTAGCCACACACACACACACACACACACACACACACACAGCCCCCCCCCACACTCACACCACCATCCCTCCGCACACATTCTCCCCTACACAACCTGCTGTCAGTTTGTCTAATAAAATCCCTTCTCTGTGGTGCTGTCCAGCCCAGCCGCCCCATCCCTTACCTCCTATGTCGGGGCCTAATGGTTGTCCACCACAGAGGTGACTGTGTGCAAATAAGGCCCGAGCGCCGGCGAACATCCATCACGGACCCCTGGAGGCACATTACACCCCTCTAATGGCCACTCTCGCCTTCATTATGATATTAATACGCCACGTTTCCACTGTGATTTCATTTGTTAAGTGGCAGAGGCTCGCCGTTGGGGGAGACAAACTGTTTTTTCAGCAGCCTACACTAAACCCCCTCCTTACCCCCCCACCCCCCAACCGCCACCCCCACCCCCACCTCTCTCCCTCCCCTAGTCTCCTACCCTCCAACCCCATCTGTTTTAGTTTCTGTTCATTACACCCTCCACCGTCATATTGGTATTTCTGTTGTTCTCTCTATTTTGTTTTGTCTTACCCCTGTTAAATGAAACAGTATGCTCCCAGATACTTCACCATATTGCCTGAAACGCAAGACAGATAAAGGAACGTTTTTGCATATATTCTGGCACTGCAATAAACTAATGGATTTCTGGTGCTCTATTCATACAGCCACTCAGATTATTTTAGATATAGAATTGGTACAATTCCCAAGCCTTTACCCTCCCTAATCACATGCCGAGTACCACGCTTGACTCAGGCAAGACAAGGTTGCTGATAATTATGTCATACTTTGCAAAGAAACGTATTTGTGTGTGTTGGAAAAATGAAAACACATCCACTTTTCAATTGTTGCTAAAACAAGCAGTTTTTTGGCCATTAGAAAAGTGAACAATGGACCCACATTCCTGAAAGTATGGTCACCTTACTGTCCTTTATTGAAAAAAGCTCTTCAATGGTGTAATATTTCATGTACATTGTCGGTACTACTTGAAAAGCTCTGAAAATATATCTGCTTCATGAAATGAAATCTGCTGCTATTTATCACTACGTTATAATGCTAACTGTACTTTAAAATGATACCTGCTGCTATTTATTACTACGTTATAATGCTAACTGTACTTTAAATGTATACCTGCTGCTATTTATTACCACATTATAATGCTAACTGTACTTTAAAATGATACCTGCTGCTATTTATTACTACGTTATAATGCTAACTGTACTTTAAAATGATACCTGCTGCTATTTATTACCATGTTATAATGCTAACTGTACTTAAAATGATACCAACTGCTATTTATCACTACATTATAATTCTAACCGTACCTAGAATGTATGCCTGCTGCTGTTTATTACTACGTTATAATGCTAACTGTACTTTAAAATGATACATGCTGCTATTTATTACTACGTTATAATGCTAAATGTACTTTAAAATGATACAACTGCTATCTATTACTACTTTATAATGCTACAGTAACTGTACTTTATGTACTGATGTTGTTTTGTATGTAATGTACTTTGTGTATGTGACTCTTTTTTTGTTCATTTTCTGTTTTTCTTTAAAACTTTTCTAAAATATATATACTGTATATATTATAATAAACAGAACACTGGGTACATTAAGACAGCACAATGTTTCTGAATGTTTCTAGAATGACGCAGTCTTCGATTTCATGTAAACCTGCGCACACTCTGAATATGCCAAATATCTCCACAGACTTTAGGGTTGAGCTCATCTGCTAGTATGACCGGAGGATGTGACTTGATGGACCAGATGGCTAACTGTGTACAGGGTCTGTTGGGCGAGCACAGTCACGTTGTCACTTTGCATTCCTAAATACACATGCAGTGCCTTCACCTATATAGAGAATGTCAAAAGCAGAGCATGGCAACCTGTTGATACGTAGAGGGACACAACTCCAAGCCCTTTCCTCTCAAAAATGCCATTGTGCAACGATACCATTTAAAGGAGAAATCTGCTGTTGAAACAATAACGAAGCGGTGACCCTGCCACTGTTTTGATAAAACGCTGAGGGATGGGGCAGGAGAAATGTAACCACTCTCAAATTCATAAACAGAGCTCTGGATGCAATGACTGACCATCCATGATACCAGGTTTTGATACTATACAGTGTGTTTACATGAACTGCTATTTAATTTACAAACATTGGCGTAAAACCATCTTATATTTTTGGTTCTCATGAGGTATGACAGTTGAACTAAGCGCATGAAGCGCTTAAGTTATATTTTTCAAGAATCAATGGGTATATACTATTCCTTTAGAAGTCCAAAAATGGATGTAGCAACTGCAGATTGCCCAATTAAAGATTTAAAGATTCAACCTTGACTGAATATATTGTCAACATGCATGGGTTTAAAGGGCTGTTGAATAATGGTGGTCAGAAAGCAATCCTTCTCTACACTCTAATAAACCAGGTCCCTAATGAACAAGTAACTTACTCACCCAGGAACGTATGTAATGCACACACACTCTCTGTCTGTCCACTCTCAATGCAAACTACAGAGGTTTCAAACCTAAAGGACCACGTACACGCGATACCAGCAGGCCCTTTTTAATGAACCCGAAATACAAATGTATGATGACACAAGGTGCTGATGCTGCCATAAACATACTCCTGTGTCTCCCCAAGGATAGCTTCCTCTCCTTGAAATATATTAGGAGAAGACTGTCATATGTAAAAAATAAATACATTGCTGGCTGCAGATGAGCAGAGTGGTTGCAGACACGTGGGCGGAGGAGTGGAAATGAGAGAAGGAGAGCGGAGGAGAGAAGCGGCGCTGTCTGTTGTTAGATGTGGCGGCACGAGGTCTCCACCAACCAGACACAATAACTTGTATATTGTCCCCCCCCCCCTTCTAAAAAACAATGGAACCAAAACAAACCTGGCTGACCAGGGTACGAAAAACAAACTGAGAAAATAACATTCCACTGAAAATACAACCAACATAATTTTTTCTACCTACCCTGACTGCCTTAAGAAATCAACAACAGCCAGGGAAGTGGAAAAAAGTATGTTTTATTTTGAGTGGACCACCCCTTTAAGCATTTGCTAGCCCTGATGGGTATATAAATGAAGACCTGTGAAACTACACGTACTGGGTTCATGGCTATGGATATTGTGTAAATTAGTCCAGAATTGTTTGTTTTTTTATCCCATTTTTGTGGTTAAAGTGAAGGCTTATGCTGTTCTATGTAAATTGCGATGGCACTTTGAAACCAGAAGAGCACATCAGATATGGTTATCTTAAAAGCTTGTCTTTAAGTGTTAGTCAGCATATCCTTTTTTTCCTCCAGTCCTTGAACTTAAAATGACTGCAACTGATGAAGTAAAAAGACGGGGAAATGTGGGAAGACCAAAGAGAAACGAAATGAAAGTGAAACAATTAAACTAAAAAAATTCACTCTCTGTTTCCAGGGAAGAAATAACCGGTGAGTGTGGCCCTCTACCCTGGTGAAGGACTGAATTCATCCCCTGAGAAAATGAGAGAGAGAAAGAAAGACAGACCGAGAGAAAGAGAGGAGTAGATGAAAGACAAAGGGAGCTGTAACTAAAGAGACCATTAGGATGTAGACAGAGAGAGAGAGAGACAGAGAGAGAGAGAGAGAGAATGAGAATACAGAGGGAAAGAGAACCACAGAATTTGGAGACTCCGAATTAAAAACTTTTGGGGTTTCTATTGAAGTGAAAGAAGAAATAGTCGCAGAAGAGGCCAAGTAGGCCAGAATAAATAATCCTTGATTTAACGTCTAATTCTGAATCCCATATTAGCTGGCGAGGTTTTAATGTAAATATGCCATTATGCTGTCATTAGACTGATCAGACTAGCATGCCTGCAGGTCACTCCAGTCACTGTTAATTTTGCAGGCAAAAGCTTTTTTTCCCTCTTGAAATGTTAATAACGTTATATTAGTTAATGTAGCGTGACTAAAATTCCAATTTGATATAATTCATTTTAATATCTGTGACTGGCTGGCCTGATCATTTTTGCAATGCCGCTTCCCAGCCCGAAAACAAGATTGTAAATTGGACTCATTTGCATGGGCTGGTTAGACCATGTCTTCTCTCGCAATTTAACCATCATCAAATCAATTTGATCATTTTCTTTGCTCTTTGAGGTACAACTGTTTCTGAATTTGAATAATGCCAACTGTCACATTTAATGAGGTGTTATAGAGTTTGTCATAGAAGTAGTGTGTGCTGCGATGCTTCAAATTCAATGAGACACGTTGACAGCCACATCTTCATCAAGGCAGATTATTACATGTTAGACAATTACTATTCCCTTTATTCTTAATTACCTTGTATCTAAGTTAATTATGCTAAGCTCTCTTGTTATATCTATATCATCCTACAATATCACCAGCGATTTCTTATTTCCAATTGATGAGAATTAATTCAAAATCAAATCAAATTTTATTTGTCACATACACATGGTTAGCAGATGTTAATGCGAGTGTAGCGAAATGCTTGTGCTTCTAGTTCCGACAATGCAGTAATAACGAGCAAGTAATCTAACTAACAATTCCAAAAAAAAACTACTGTCATACACAGTGTAAGGGGATAAAGAATATGTACATAAGGATATATGAATGAGTGATGGTACAGAGCAGCATAGGCAAGATACAGTAGATGATATCGAGTACAGTATATACATATGAGATAAGTATGTAAACCAAGTGGCTATAGTTAAAGTGGCTAGTGATACATGTATTACATAAGGATGCAGTCGATGATATAGAGTACAGTATCAACGTATGCATATGAGATGAACAATGTAGGGTAAGTAACATTATATAAGGTAGCATTGTTTAAAGTGGCTAGTGATATATTTACATCATTTCCCATCGATTCCCATGATTAAAGTGGCTGGAGTAGAGTCAGTGTCATTGACAGTGTGTTGGCAGTAGCCACTCAATGTTAGTGGTGGCTGTTTAACAGTCTGATGGCCTTGAGATAGAAGCTGTTTTTCAGTCTCTCGGTCCCAGCTTTGATGCACCTGTACTGACCTCGCCTTCTGGATGGCAGCGGGGTGAACAGGCAGTGGCTCGGGTGGTTGATGTCCTTGATGATCTTTATGGCCTTCCTGTAGCATCGGGTGGTGTAGGTGTCCTGGAGGGCAGGTAGTTTGCCCCCGGTGATGCGTTGTGCAGACCTCACTACCCTCTGGAGAGCCTTACGGTTGAGGGCGGTGCAGTTGCCATACCAGGCGGTGATACAGCCCGCCAGGATGCTCTCGATTGTGCATCTGTAGAAGTTTGTGAGTGCTTTTGGTGACAAGCCGAATTTCTTCAGCCTCCTGAGGTTGAAGAGGCGCTGCTGCGCCTTCCTCACGATGCTGTCTGTGTGAGTGGACCAATTCAGATTGTCTGTGATGTGTATGCCGAGGAACTTAAAACTTGCTACCCTCTCCACTACTGTTCCATCGATGTGGATGGGGGTGTTCCCTCTGCTGTTTCCTGAAGTCCACAATCATCTCCTTAGTTTTGTTGACGTTGAGTGTGAGGTTATTTTCCTGACACCACACTCCGAGGGCCCTCACCTCCTCCCTGTAGGCCGTCTCGTCGTTGTTGGTAATCAAGCCTACCACTGTTGTGTCGTCCGCAAACTTGATGATTGAGTTGGAGGCGTGCATGGCCACGCAGTCGTGGGTGAACAGGGAGTACAGCAGAGGGCTCAGAACGCACCCTTGTGGGGCCCCAGTGTTGAGGATCAGCGGGGAGGAGATGTTGTTGCCTACCCTCACCACCTGGGGGCGGCCCGTCAGGAAGTCCAGTACCCAGTTGCACAGGGCGGGGTCGAGACCCAGGGTCTCGAGCTTGATGACGAGCTTGGAGGGTACTATGGTGTTGAATGCCGAGCTGTAGTCGATGAACAGCATTCTCACATAGGTATTCCTCTTGTCCAGATGGGTTAGGGCAGTGTGCAGTGTGGTTGAGATTGCATCGTCTGTGGACCTATTTGGGCGGTAAGCAAATTGGAGTGGGTCAAGGGTGTCAGGTAGGGTGGAGGTGATATGGTCCTTGACTAGTCTCTCAAAGCACTTCATGATGACGGATGTGAGTGCTACGGGGCGGTAGTCGTTTAGCTCAGTTACCTTAGCTTTCTTGGGAACAGGAACAATGGTGGCCCTCTTGAAGCATGTGGGAACAGCAGACTGGTATAGGGATTGATTGAATATGTCCGTAAACACACCGGCCAGCTGGTCTGCGCATGCTCTGAGGGCGCGGCTGGGGATGCCGTCTGGGCCTGCAGCCTTGCGAGGGTTAACACGTTTAAATGTCTTACTCACTTCGGCTGCAGTGAAGGAGAGACCGCATGTTTCCGTTGCAGGCCGTGTCAGTGGCACTGTATTGTCCTCAAAGCGGGCAAAAAAGTTATTTAGTCTGCCTGGGAGCAAGACATCCTGGTCCGTGACTGGGCTGGGTTTCTTCCTGTAGTCCGTGATTGACTGTAGACCCTGCCACAACACCAATATATCTGTCATCGGAATCCATAACATCATGATATGAATGCAACTACCAGCCAATAATTCCACCTACCAAGGTCTAAATGCCTTGAGGTTTTCACACCTTCCGCCCAAAAGCATCATGGGTAATGTAGTGTTTGTGTTCACTATGCACCCACATTGCACTAAGGCTGCTAGTTCAGTGCACTCCACAGCTCATAGTAAATTACTACAGCCAGAGGGAGAGATTTCTCTGGGGCACAGGGGGGTAGAGGGACAGAGGGGCTCTTGATCACTGTCCAGACCTCCTGGCTGCCTGGGAATCCTATTGGCACAGCAGAGGAGCTCCCTGGGGCTCCACTCCTCCATGGTGGCTGAATCATAGAGCCAGAATGGACTGGGACAGAGAGACCAGAGGCTGGACACAGAGGGCTCCATACTGGGGGGATGAGGGACTGGGATAGGGGGAGGAGTGGAGGAAGGGAGGCTCCTCTGGGAGGTTTGCTATCTTGGGGGAGACAGGGAGTCAGTGGTGATTATGGGACAGAAAGACCCAGGAGGGAGGTGGGGGGAGGAGAGGGAGGAGAAGGAGGAGAGGGAGGAAAAGGAGGAGTGGGAAGAGAAGGAGGGCAATCCACCATGGGGAATAGAAGAAAGCCAGTAGAATCCTCCAGTGATGTCAGAACAACACTTAAAGCTTAATTCATCCGTTTACATTTTATGCAAATAGCGTATTTGAAGGCAAAAAGAGAATAACATAACACTCAACATTTACCTCATGGAAGCTGATACATACATTTTTCAGCAAAACAGTCTGCTAGTATTACTATTGATCCAGCATCGATCATTTACTCAGTTCTCCATCAGAACATCAAAAACCCTTGAAGCTGGTTAACCCGACACGTAATAGAATAACATCGTTGTAGCCTCTAATGCCTTAGCTCCTATCTCATCCCCCCCCTTCCCCGGTAGGCAGAGCATATTCAGTGCGGTTGATGTTTTAATCATGACTGCTGGGCTCATTGTGATGTGCAGCCACCTCTGGGCTCTCTAATTGTCTCAGGCCAGGCTGGCTCTGCTGATCGCCCCGCTACGTCTGGAATGGCTAATGACTCACAGTCAGGCAGAGCTAGGCACAGAGACCTCCACAGACCTCACCATGCCCATGTTGGGAAGAGGCAAGATGTTGGGGAGGGATGGATGAGGTGTGCGTGTGCGTGTGCGTGTGTGCGTGTGTGTGTGAACATCATGGATCAGAATATCATCAACTGCAGACAGACACCATAGAGCCTGAATGCGTTTGAATCATCCTTGCTCTGAAAACCACGGTCATACCATAGATAAACCCTGAGTGATTCCCATTCCTTTTGACCTCCTTCTAAAGAGACACGCTACATAGGCTTCCAGACCATTCCGTTTCTCTACACAAACACCTAACAAACATCCCATTCAATTCAATCAGAAAGCGTCAGACACCACCGATGAACTCGGGAAATGTGCCCTATGAGGAGCAGTGCTCTTCCGTCACAGGGAGAAACTCAGAGGACACACTGTCAGTAATCTCTCCTTAACACCGGAGCGGAGCCCCATGTCTCCGTGCCAGCCTGCAGGATGACTTGGACTTAAGGATAAAGGGCCTATTGCTTATGTTGCTGATTGTACATCCGTGGGTACGGCTTCCTGGTGTAGCAGCAGAAACCTAAGCCGCCAACGGCCTGCGCTCACAGAATGCGCACACACGATCTACACCTTTGACGCGAGGTGCGAGGGCGTGACTACGCAGGGATTCTTTAGGTATCATCAGACAACGTGACTACCGTAAAGCACAGGCGCGGTGTTGGATGTGTCGCGCCGAGGGCTCGCATCTTCGTACTGATGTCTCGTGAAAAACTGCGATTTGCTGACCCACGACGCACCAATAAAGCGCTTGGTTTATGCCGATGAAGCAGAAACGTCAAGCTTCATGAAAAAGAGGTTAATGTCATTCCCAAGATACCTTCCACAGTATCCGACCTTGGTTGGAGAGGGCGATTCGCGTCTCGGCGAAACCAATTGTGTTGTTATTCTAATGTTTTGAAATGTGGGGCCTCGTGAAAAGACTAATAAGGCAGCCTTAGTAACACAAGTGCTACATATGCTTAACAGCCTAGACTATTCTCCTGCTGCGTATTAGTATCCCATTTGAGTTCCAAGAGACTTCACAATGCAGGGGGTCAATAGCATGGATGGGGTCAATGCTGAAGACGGGGCCTCTCCATGAACTGTACGTCTTTGCATACTGTAGGAAATCTATTGCATTGGAAGTCAAGTGGCCCTGAATGCCAATGGTAGACCTTCCAGGTTGCCTGCTTTAAAATACAAAGCAGGTGAGCCAATAGTGTTCTGCTTCATTTTTTTACCTTTTCAAGAGGCAATTCCAGAGTTTAACCTCAGAATATTATCTTTTTCCCCTTCTCTTATGCGATGGGTGTGAACACTCGTCACGGGGAGAAAAATACAATTTGGCCCCGTCCATCTAGTCAAGGGAGTGATAATCCAAATCCACATTTGGAGCTCTGATAAGACAACCTATTAAATGTAATTATAAAATGGGTGGTACAAATTGTTAGTGTTGTAGCTATCTTCAAATGCCTAATGTCTTGAAATAGCCCCGGTGATTTGAATCACTTGAGCATTTCCTTGCAATTAGCTTGCCCATAATAACGCTGTAGCTAATTTCTGTTCAACGTTTGACATTATAAATGTAATTGGCTTTCATTCAAAGCTCCGATGTGACACATCTATCAAACCTCACAGGCCTGTGTGTGCGTGCGCGCCTGTGCGTGTGTGGGAACGTGTATGGTGCATGTGTCTAAACCCGTGTATGAGCCTAGGTACACGTGCCTGCATGAACATGCGTGAGCAGCATTACAAATCTCACCTAAACACCCCCACATTTTTTCTCAAATGCACATTGTTGACCAACATCCTCACCTTCACCCTCTCGGACGGTTATATTTACAGTTGATTTATTTAATTGCCTCAATTAAAAAATAAGAATCTATAATGCGTTTTAATTATAGTTCTCAGGTGACCTGTGCAAAGACAATTTTACAATGGAGACCCATTAATTAGCCTATCATTTGGAGGCTATTGTCTCCTGGTCCTTTTCATAGCTGCCCCACCATGGCCAAATGGTCCCCTTTTATTCCCTATATAACCCCATGGGCCCTGGTCAAAAGTAGTGCACTAGATAGGGAATAGGGTTCCTTATGGGACACAGCCCACCATTCTCCACAGCTCGTATATGTGAGTTCTCATAACAGTTGAAATGCCAGTAGAGCACATTGGGCCTGGCTAATTTGAGACGGCTATTTGGGAGGGTTACGTGGGGTCGTCTTAGGGGGAAATGGTTTGTACTGCCACACACACACACCCACACTACAGTATCTCTACTGGTCTCTGGGGTATAGAGGATCATGGACAGTGGGGATCTCTCCCAACCCCCAGTGAACCTAGTATAAACCAAATCAATTCATTTCATCAAGGGTTCAACTATTTAATATGGGAGAGAACTTGGGAATAAAAGACAGATATTTAAATGACATGGTTCTGTGCTTAATGGTAAAGAGAGAACATCTGTGTACAGTCATTGAGGTACATTGTGATCAACATTACAAGTTTCAAGGACTGATATTTTCTTTGGACGTGTAGAATTTCTGTCTATTTGTTTTCTTGAGGAAACAGGAATATATTAGTACAAACTAGTGATTTCTGTGCCTTTGCACTCGTAAAGAAATAAAAGGTCCATCAAGTTGACAAAGTAAACTTGAACATAAGGTAGTGACGGTAAATGTATAGTTTGAATACAACGGTGAGAATAAGGTCATTGCAGGGAACAGCCTTGGGCCAAACACAAAAGACCACGACGAATGCAAGACAATAACATTAGAATTTAAATTACAGTTAAATGTGAATATAAAAAGCTATTTCCCTTTCATATCTCAGCTACCTCAACTTGAATCAATACAGCCACTTACCAATTATTACGCTTGTAAAGATTTTTAAAACTCCCAGTTTATTTTGTGTACTTGAATAGCTCTCATGATGCGTGGACCTTGACAAAGCTTAACCATAGAATAGATGTGAATGCATGAGTGCGTGTTCAAGTAATGACAATTTTAGATTTGGAATAAAAAGTTACTGAAGTGATGATTAATGATATTGAACATAAATATTCACCTTGAGACTCTCTGGCGAGGCTTTTGCTAAGACAAACACATGAATCTATTACTAATGACCGTTAATGTGTATATGCTCTGTGTAATTTCCCAGTTTCATATTTTAATAACAGGGATTTAATGAATTGGTATTTAGAAAGAGAACTATCTCCATATACTTACTTAATACCATTACTGACCAAATTAACCTTGTACCGGGCTTAATTACGTTTAGTTCCATTTGGTTGATCATGCAATTTAGATAGAGGAGGATGTTACAAGTGGACAAGCTCAAAATGCTGTGCTTTTACAGAGTTTGTGTAGCTCTTGCAGCTTGCGAGAGAAACGCTCCATTATTTCACACTTAAAGGGATACGTTACGTTTTACTAAAGTGCAATGGACATGAATGTGGGTTAGCAATGATACATGAATGATAAGCTGAGAACATATTTTACAAGTACAACATTAGCCAAAAGTGAACGTGCACAACGAGATTAGCTGTAAACCAAATGCTGCAGAAGAACCGCGGCAACACAGACGCAGCGAGGGAGCTAAAGACCATAACATCAATATCCCCAAGACATTTCCCCCGCGTTTGATTAAAAATCACACTCCGACAAGCTGTCAACTGTCCGTCTCTCATCCGTCTACGTTGAGCCGTACGACATTATTCAAACGAGACTCTGAATTCGAATGAGAATTCAATTGGCAACTCATTGGTGGGTCTCAATTTAAACGAGTCCCTGTACCGCGGACCTGGGTTGAAATAGTATTTGAAATCGTTCAAATACTTTTAGTGTTGGCCTTCCCCGAGTGCCAGACGGGTGGGGTTTGCAGGTTTGTGTCTATTCTATTGGTTCAATTGCACCAGGCTTGCTCAATAAATCCCAGATAACCTACTTCAAATGATTTGAAATAGTATTTGAACCCAGATCTGCTGTACTGTATGCGTGTGGAGCTTTGGATCTCTACAGTCTAAGTCTAAGCTATGGGAGGAGAGAAGAGAGGGAGAGAGAGAGAGAGAGAGAGAGAGAGAGAGAGAGAGCAGTGGGTCTGAGGAGAATGGCCATCAATACACTGATACACCTCGTCATAAATCCTTACGGTGCAGGAACAATGAGTTGATAAGATCAATAGGCCTTTCACCCGTAACATTTACAGATTTGATCTAGATCATACCGCTTGCTATCATTACTCTTCCCCTTTACCTCCCCTTCCCCTTCACTATCCAATCTTTATTACATTTGTTTTTCCGACGGTGATATGTTCACTTTGAAAAATAGGGGATTCAAATGTCAAGAGGAAGGTTTTTTTTTCTCCAAGAACAGGACTGTCTCATGAAATCAACCCTCTAGTTCTTCCTTTCGCTAAATAAAGTGTACTTTTTAGTTTCAAGGACAAGTGCAGTCATGCAGTCAAAAAAAAAAGAATGTTCCTGTGTTTTATATCATATTTATATCAGTTTTTTGTCATTCTTCTTATGTTTGTTTAGTAGTAAATATTTAACCTTATTTTCATTGTTTTTTCATTGCTTTTTTCCTGTGAAAAACATTTCGTTGTCTTCCATGTCTGAAATGTGTTGTAGAAATAACGTTAGATGTTATTTTATTTGTGCATTCAGGTCACTTGAACGTTTGCTACGTTGCAGGAACGGTTTTGTACTGAAAGACACATTTTTCCCAAAATGTTCTTTTATGTTCTTGAACTGACTTTGAGGTATGTTTGCTGCGTTCTGTGGGTGTCCTGGGAAGTGGTTTGAAGCCACGAGTGACGTATTTAAATGTCAGCTGTTGACATGTTGAACCCAGTACTCAACCCCTCCCCGTTATTCACCTTGTCATTCAGTACAACACCGTTTCTGTTCAATTGAACATTCTATTGTGTTTTTATGTACTGATCGGACTTATTACCCAGAAATGATTTGATATAAAAACGGCACCATTGGACCTTTTAATTAACATGCTCTTCCTTTCTTAAAAAATATTTATAGTGTGTGTTTGTGCGTGTGTGTGCGTAGGCTACATGTGGTTGTTTGTGATCTTGTACACGTTTGCGTCCGTGTACGTACCAAGGCTGGCTGGTAATAAGGAAGACAGCACTTTCAATAACCTTGATGGACAGATTAAAAAGAGGATTCAACAGCACTTCTTCCCATCAGCACTCCATCACTACGGCCTCCCCTTTATCGACAGCTCCTGTCGCACGCACGCACGCACACACACACACACACACACACACGCTCTGCCATGTGACGTCTCTGCAGAGGAGTCTCCCTGAACTGTCACTTAATTTCAGGATACAGGTTAGCAAAGACAGGGTACAGCATAGAAATGTAATTACTAAAATGGACATTCCTAGTCAAGTGTAACAATGAAATTGTTGTGTCTGTTCTTGGGCTTCTATTTCTAAGGGATACAGAACCATTTATCCCCTGATGTGAATGGGAGAGACGCACTATCCAGTCTATGCTATTTGTATCTTGTTCGTCGCCCTCATGGTTACCATAGACCATAGTGATAGTGTTGTCTAATAAATGGTGTGTGTCCCAGCTCCTGCTCCTCACTGTCATCCTCATCAACCCGTTCACCCCTCCCACCTGTTTGGGGTCTCTCTCCTCCTCCTCTCCCTCTCTCCCTCCTCACCCTCGTGTCTCTCTTCCCCTCCTCTCCCTCTCTCCCTCCTCGTCCAAGTGGCCTTGTCAATCCCCATCAGCTTTTGAATCCTCCAGTTCCTCGGAACGCTCCGGAGCACTCGACGGCCGGGGGCTTAGATCCCACTCCCGCTCTGAGTCTCACAGAGGCTTTACGAAGTGAGCCAGCCCTTTGAAGGTTCACAACGTAGCTTCGAGGCACATAGTCGAAAAATCTAACTGCTCAACGCAGCCGGGTTCACAGGTGAAACTCGGAAAGAAAAGTTCCTGATGTGAATCCAACAGACAGAGAGAGACTGCAGAGGAGGAGAGGAGGAGTGGTGGTGGATGAGTGGTCGAGTGGAGGAGAGGAGGAGTGGTGGGATTGGGAGTGGGGGAGAGGAGGAGGGGTGGTGGGGTGGATGAGAGAGTGGAGGAGAGGAGGAGTAGTGGATTGGAGTGGGGGAGAGGAGGGGTGGTGGAGTGGAGGAGAGGAGGAGTGGTGGAGTGGAGGAGAAGAGGAGTGGTGGAGTGGAGGAGTGGTGGAATGGAGGAGAGGAGAGGAGGAGTGGTGGAGTGGAGGAGAGGTGGAGTGGTATAGTGGAGGAGAAGAGGAGTGGTGGAGTGGAGGAGTGGTGGAGTGGTGGAGTGGAGGAGAGGGCAGGAGGAGGGGGAGAGGAGGAGTGGTGGAGTGGAGGAGAGGACAGGAGGAGTGGTGGAGTGGAGGAGAGGACAGGAGGAGGGGGAGAGGAGGAGTGGTGGAGTGGAGGACAGGAGGAGGGGGAGTGGTGGAGTGGAGGAGAGGACAGGAGGAGTGGTGGAGTGGAGGAGAGGAGGTGGTGGTAGAGTGGAGGAGAGGACAGGAGGAGTGGTGGAGTGGAGGAGAGGACAGGAGGAGGGGGAGAGGAGGAGTGGTGGAGTGGAGGACAGGAGGAGGGGGAGTGGTGGAGTGGAGGAGAGGACAGGAGGAGTGGTGGAGTGGAGGAGAGGTGGAGTGGTGGAGTGGTGGAGAAGAGGAGTGGAGTGCCAAATGTCTCGCATAGCATCGTTTGTCTCCGATGATTAGTGTTTCTGAGGTTGTTTCAGTCGTTATTCAAGATAAAGAAGGTATCATTTCAAAACAAAGGGGCAAGAGACTAATCATTATTTTTGTGTTGGCCCTTGATAGGCAAATGTTGCAGACTTGTACCTTTAGAGAAAAAACACATGATTTCACATGTGAAATCACATGAAAACATGTTTTGGAACACTGAGATCATGTGTCGTTTCATGTTATCACGTTGCTTTACGGTCTACAATATCGTAATTGGAAATATTGTAATGGATAATGAGTTGATTTAACTGCATTTAACTGCCTGGTAATCGCTATACGCATTGCCCTCATACTACCCAATAGTGCTGGATATTTACCCTTCAAACCATGAAACAAAGCACACATACTCCCTGGAATCTCCCTGAATTGGTCTGAATGTCAGACAAGGGCATTAGTGCAAATAGGCGGGCCAGGACTCCATTCAACTTGGTGTAACTGCGCAACGGGCAGCCCATAATAAGGGTGAGAAGGTCAAAGAGGATTCCAGACACAACATCAAAAAAACGTTGTCGGAAATCTGTAAACCCTTTTTAGAGAGAGAGAAGCATTCATTTACAGTTCATTTGTTTATAAACACTAAAGCTGTGTCTGATTAAGCTCAGAAATATAATCAAAACAAAAGACAAATCCGCAATGACGGATAACTTTGAAATTTTGTATTCATTGAAACTCATTGAAACAACGTTTAGGGTGAGATTTTTACAGATTCCTTTCTTTGCAAATTGAATGAGTGGAAATAACAAAAATTGATCGTGCTTGCTATATGGACCTTTTTAGGATATTTAAAAATGATTTTATCTAACGAAACTACACTCTATGACCCTTTGGATGATAAATCAGAGCAATATTTCAGAATTCAGAGGTTAATTTTTCAAACCAATCTCAATGAATAAAGAGTATTGTTGTTAGGAGCTCTCTTCAAACAATAGCATGGCATTTCTTTGCAGTAATAGGTACTGTAAATTGGACAGTGCAGTTATATTAACACGGATTTCAGCTTTCAGACGATATAAGACACTTATATATACTGACATTTGTTGTTTCTCTAAAATCTGCAATCTTGACATAACGCGCTGCATGATTTACGTCTGTCCCATTGACGGGACGCCGATCCTTAAATTTAAACAATGCCACTTTTATTTGTTTACATACCCTACATTGCTCATCTCATATGTATATACTGTACTCGATACCATCTACTGCATCTTGCCTATGCCATTCTGTACCATCATCCCTTTACACTTGTGTGTATAAGGTAGTTGTCGTGAAATTGTTAGGTTAGAGGCCACAGAAGGAGTGTTGTATGGCATTGAAGTTTGTCTGGAGGTTTGTTAAAAACCTCTCTGGGATATGCGGGACGATAGCGTCCCACCTGGCCAAAAGCAAGTGAAAATGCAGAGCGCCAAATTCAAATAAATTACTACAAAATCAAACTTTCATGAAATCACACATGCAAGATACCAAATTAAAGCTACACTTGTTGTGAATCCAGCCAACATTTCAAAAAGGCTTTTCGGCGAAAGCAAACGATGCAATTATCTAAGGATAGCACCATAGTAAAACAACACTGACAAGCATATTTCAACCCTCCAGGCCCGACACAAAATGCAGAAATAAAGGTATAATTCATGCCTTACCTTTGACGAGCTTCTTTTGTTGGCACTCCGATATGTCCCATAAACATCACAAATGGTCCTTTTGTTCGATAAATTCCGTCAATACATATCCAAAATGTACATTTATTTGGCGCGTTTGATCCAGAAAAATACCGGCTCCAACTTGCGCAACGTGACTACAAAATATCTCAAAGGTTACCTGTAAACTTTGCCAAAACATTCCAAACTACTTTTGTAATACAACTTTAGGTATTTTTTTACGTAAATAATCGATAAAATTGAAGACGGGATGATCTGTGTTCAATACAGGAGGAAAACAAACTGTAGCTAGCTTTCAGGTCACGCGCCTCTAACAAAGAGTCCTCTTCACTCTAGCCTCATTTTGAACAGTGTTACTTCTTCATTACACAAAGGAAAAACCTCAACCAACTTCTAAAGACTGTTGACATCCAGTGGAAGTGGTAGGAATTGCAAGAAGGTCCCTTAGAAATCTGGATTCCCAATGAAAAACAATTGAAAAGAGAGTGACCTCAAAAAAAGTAATCTGAATGGTTTGTCCTCAGGGTTTCGCCTAACAAATACGTTCTGTTTTACTCAGAGACATGATTCAAACAGTTTTAGACACTTCAAAGTGTTTTCTATCCACATCTACTAATAATATGCATATCTTATCTTCTTGAATTTGGGCATGCTTTTCATCCAAAATTTTGAATGCTGCCCCCTATCCTAGAGAAGTTTTAACACAGTGTCCAAAGAAGGGCTAGAAGTATACAGAATGGTGTTGTCTGCATAGAGTTGGATCAGAGAATCACCAGCAGCAAAAGCGACATCATTGATGTATACAGTGAAAAGAATCAGCCCGAGAATTGAACCCTGTGACACCCCCATAGAGACTGCCAGAAGTCCGTACAACAGGCCCTCCGTTTTGACACACTGAACTCTATCTGAGAAGTAGTTGGTGAACCAGGTGAGGCAGTCATTTGAGAAACCAAGGCTGTTGAGTCTGCCGACAAGAATGCGGTGATTGACAGAGCCGAAAGCCTTGGCCAGGTCGATTAATACGGTTGCACAGTATTGTCTTTTATCGATGGCGGATATGATTTTGTTTAGGACCTTGAGTGTGGCTGAGGTGCACCCATGACAAGCTTCGAAACCAGATTGCATAGCGGAGAAGGTACGATGGGATTCGAAATGGTCGGTGATCTGTTTGTTAACTTGGCTTTCGAAGACTTTATAGTGGCTAGTGATACATGTATTACATAAAGATGGCAAGATGCAGTAGATGGTATAGAGTACAGTATATACATATGAGATGAGTAATGTAGGGTATGTAAACATTATATTAAGTGGCATTGTTTAAAGTGGCTAGTGATACATTCTTTACATACATTTTTCCATTATTAAAGTGGCTGGAGTTGAGTCAGTATGTTGGCAAGAGAGTCAGTATGTTGTTAAACGTTCTGATGGCCTTGAGATAGAAGCTGTTTTTCAGTCTCTCGGTCCCTGCTTTGATGCACCTGCACTGACCTCGCCTTCTGGATGATAGCGGAGGGAACAGGCAGTGGCTTGGTTGGTTGTTGTCCTTGATGATCTTTATGGCCTTTCTGTGACTTCGGGTGTTGTAGGGCAGGTAGTTTGCCCCCGGTGATGCGTTGTACAGATCTCACTACCCTCTGGAGAGCCTTACGGTTGTGGGCGGAGCAGTTGCCGTACCAGGCGGTGATACAGCCCAACAGGATGCTCTCGATTGTGCATCTGTAAAAGTTTTGAGTGCTTTTGGTGACAAGCCGAATTTCTTCAGCCTCCTGAGGTTGAAGAGGCTGTCGTGACGTTGTATTAGTTAATGTGACGAATGTTGTTCATCGAATGATTAAAGTTTCTAATTGCGTGATTAACTGAATCAAGCAATTATTAACTCATTAACCTGGGGCAACATGGGAAAACTAGTTTTTATTGAGTTTCTATTTCCCAAATTAACTAAAAAGAATATCAGAATATCGATTTTACAACAGCCGCTAAGTAACCAGTTGCCTCTAGCAATCTCGTTCTGAACATCGTATAGCCAGTGAATCTGCACGGACCCGGGTCTCACCAATGAGTTCGTACCACACCAATCTTAGTTGAATATTTATTTATTAAAAAGCTAAAATGATGATAAAAGATACACATAGACAAAACACATTATAGGCTATTGATTAGAACTTAGTATTAGTATAAGGTATAAAGTATAAAGTATAAAGTAGTATTAGTATAACGAGCCAACACACTATGGAGCGTGTTACCCACATGGTCTCGTGCTTGATGATGAGTTTGGAGGGTAATATGGTGTTAAATGCTGAGCTGTTGTCGATGAACAGCATTCTCACATAGGTATTCCTTTTGTCCAGATGGGTTAGGGCAGTGTGCAGTGTGGTTGCGATTGCGTCATCTGCGGACCTATTGGGGCGGTAAACAAATTGGAGTTGGTCTAGGGTGTCAGGTAGGGTGGAGGTGATATGGTCCTTGACTAGTCTCTCAAAGCACTTCATGATGACGGAAGTGAGTGTTACGGGGCGTAAGTCGTTTAGCTCAGTTACCTTAGCTTTCTTGGGAATAGGAACAATGGTGGCCATCTTGAAGCATGTGGGAACAGCAGACTGGGATAAGGATTGATTGAATATGTCCGTAAACACACCAGCCAGCTGGTCTGCGCATGTTCTGAGGACGCGGCTGGGGATGCCGCCTGGGCCTGTAGCCTTGCGAGGGTTAACACGTTTAAATGTTTTACTCACGTCGGCTGCAGTGAAGGACAGTCCGCAGGTTTTGGTAGCGGGCCGTGTCAGTAGCACTGTATTGTCCTCAAAGCGAGCAAAGAAGTTGTTTAGTCTGTCTGGGAGCAAGACATCCGGATCCTCGACGGGGCTGGTTTACTTTTTGTAATCCGTGATTGACTGTAGACCCTGCCACATACCTCTTGTGTCTGAGCCTTGTGTTTCTACTTTGTCTCTATAATGACGCTTAGCTTGTTTGATTGCCTTGCAGAGGGAATAGCTACACTGTTTGTATTCGGTCATGTTTCCGGTCACCTTGCCCAGATTAAAAGCAGTGGTTCACACTTTCAGTTTTGCGCGAATGCTGCCATCAATCCACGGTTTCTGGTTTGGGAATGTTTTAATAGTTGCTATGGGTACGACATCACTGATGCACTTGCTAATAAACTCGCTCACCGAATCAGCGTATTTGTCGATGTTGTTGTTTGACGCAATACGGAACATATCCCAATCCACGTGATCGAAGCAATCTTAAAGCGTGGAATCAGATTGGTCGGACCAGCGTTGAACAGACCTGAGCGCGGGAGCTTCCTGTTTTAGTCTCTGTCTATAGGCAGGGAGCAACAAAATGGAGTCGTGGTCAGCTTTTCCGAAAGGAAGGCGGGGGAGGGCCTTATATGCGTCGCGGAAGTTAGAATTACAATGACCTAGGGTTTTACCAGCCCTGGTAGCACAATCGATATGCTGATACAATTTAGGGAGTCTTGTTTTCAGATTAGCCTTGTTAAAATCCCCAGCTACAATGAATGCAGCCTCAGGATATGTGGTTTCCAGTTTACATAGAGTCAAATAAAGTTTTTTCAGGGCTATCGATGTGTCTGCTTGGGGGGAATATATGCGGCTGTGATTATAATCGAAGAGAATTCTCTTGGTAGATAATGCGGTCGACATTTGATTGTGAGGAATTCTAAGTCAGGTGAACAGAAGGACTTGAGTTCCTGTATGTTGTTATGATCACACCACGTCTCATTAATCATAAGGCATACCCCCCCGCCCCTCTTCTTACCAGAAAGATGCTTGTCTCTGTCGATGCGATGCATGAAGAAACCAGGTGGCTGTATTGACTCCAATAGCGTGTCTCGAGTGAGCCATGTTTCCGTGAAGCTAAGAACATTACAGTCTCTTATGTCTCTCTGGAATGCTACCCTTGCTCAGATTTCATCAACCTTGTTGTCAAGAGACTGGACATTGGCAAGTAGTTTGCTAGGGAGTGGTGCGCGATGTGCCCGTCTCCGAGCCTGACCAGAAAACCGCTCCGCCTGCCCCTTTTACGGCGTCGTTGTTTTGGTTGGCCAGCTGGGATCCAATCCATTGTCCTGGGTGGTGGGCAAAAAAGAGGATCCGCTTCGGGAAAGTTGTATTCCTGGTCGTAATGATGGTGAGTTGACGTTGCTCTTATATTCAGTAGTTCCTCCCGACTGTATGTAATAAAATCGAAGATTACCTGGAATACAAATGTAAGAAATAACACGTAAAAAAACAAAATACTGCATAGTTTCCTAGGAACGCGAAGCGAGGCGGCCATCTCTGTCGGCGCGTAATTGGTTAGACTGTACATCCTCCTTCCAGACTCACATTAAGCATCTCCAATCCAAAATTAAATCTAGAATCGGCTTCCTATTCCGCAACAAAGCATCCTTCACTCATGCTGCCAAACATACCCTCGTGAAACTGACTATCCTACCGATCCTTGACTTCGGCAATGTCATTTACAAAATAGCCTCCAACACTCCACTCAGCAAATTGGATGTAGTCTATCACAGTGCCATCCATTTTGTCACCAAAGCCCAATATACTACCCACCACTGCGACCTGTATGCTCTCGTTGGCTGGCTCTCGCTTCATATTCGTCACCAAACTCACTGGCTCCAGGTCATCTATATGTCTATGCTAGGTAAAGCACAGCCTTATTTCAGCTCACTTGTCACCATAGCAACACCCAACAATAGCACATACTCCAGCAGGTAAATTTCACTGGTCACCCCCAAAGCCAACTCCTCCTTTGGCAGCCTTTTCTTCCAGTTCTCTGCTGGCAATGACTGGAACAAATTGCAAAAATCACTGAAGCTGGAGACCTATATCTCCCTCACTAACTTTAAGCATCAGCTGTCAGAGCAACTTACCGATCATTGGACCTGTACATAGCCCATTTGGAAATAGCCCACCCAACTACCCATCCCCATATTGTTATTTATTTTTTGCTCCTTTGCACTCCAGTATCTCTACATGCACATTAATCTTCTGCACATCTATCACTCCTGTGTTTAATTGCTAAATTGTAATTATTTCGCCACGATGGCTTATTTTTTGCCTTACCTCCCTAATCTTACTACATTTGCACACTCTGTATATAGATTTGTCTATTGTGTTATTAACTGTTAATTTGTTCATCCCTTGTGTAACTCCGTGTTGTTTGTGTCGCACTGCTTTGCTCTATCTTGGCCAGGTCGCAGTTGTAAATGAGAACTTGTTCTCAACTGGCCTACCTGCTTAAATAAAGGTGAAATAAAAATAAAAAGTAAAAATACCGCTCAGGAAGAAGACGCGTTCTGTCTCCTAGAGATGAATGTATTTGGTGCGAAAAGTGCAAATCAATCCCAGAATAACAGCAAAGGACCTTGTGAAAATTCTGGAGGAAACAGGTACAAAAGTATCTATATCCACAGTAAAACGAGTCCTATATCGACACAACCTGAAAGGCCGCTCAGCAAGGAAGAAGCCACTGCTCCAAAATTGCCATAAAAAAAACAGACTACGGACTGCAACCGCCCAAATGTGGACAAAGATTGTACTTTTTGGAGAAATGTCTTCTGGTCTGAGGAAACAGAAATAGAACTGTTTGGCCTCAATGACCATCGCTATGTTTGGAGGAAAAAGGGGGAGGCTTGCAAGCTGAAGAACACCATGCCAACCTTGAAGCACAGGGGTGGCAGCATCATGTTGTGGGGGTGCTTGACTGCAGGAGGGACTGGTGCTCTTCACAAAATAGATGGCGTCATGAGGGAGGAAAATTATGTGGATATATTGAAGGAACATCTCAAGACATTAGTCAGGAAGTTAAAGCTTGGTCGCAAATGGGTCTTCCAAATGGACAATGACCCCAAGCATACTTCCAAAGTTGTGGAAAATGGCTTGAGGACAACAAAGTTAACGTATTGGAGTGGCCATCACAAAGCACTGACCTCAATCATGTAGAAGAGTTGTGGGCAGAACTGAAAAAGCGTGTGTAAACAAGGAGGCCTACAAACCAGCTCTGTCAGGAGGAATGGGCCAAAGTTCACCCAACTTATTGTGGGAAGCTTGTGGAAGGCTACCCGAAACGTTTGACCCAAGTTAAACAATTTAAAGGCAGTGCTACCAAATACAAATTGAGTGTACATAAACTTCTGACCCACTGGCACTGGGAATGTGATGAAAGAAATAAAAGCTGAAATAAATCATTCTCTCTACTAGGATACTAGGATTAAATGTCAGGAATTGTGAAAAACTGAGTTTAAATGTATTTGGTGTATGTAAACTTCTGACTTCAACTGTATGGTCTGTATGGTTTGGTCTGATGAGTCCAAATTTGAGATTTTTGGTTGCAACCGCCATGTCTTTGTGAGATGCAGAGTAGGACACCATTATGTGTGGTTCCCACCGGGAAGCATGGAGGAGGAGGTGTGATAGTGTGGGGGTGCTTTGCTGCTGACACTGTCTGTGATTTATTTAGAATTCAATGCACATGTAACCAGCATGGCTACCACAGCATTCTGCAGCGATTCACCTTCTCATCTGGTTTGCGCTTAGTGGGATTCTAATTTGTTTTTCAACAGGACAATGACCTAACACACCTCCAGGCTGTGTAAGGGCTAGTTGACCAAATCAAATCAAATCAAATGTATTTATATAGCCCTTCTTACATCAGATGATATCTCAAAGTGTTGTACAGAAACCCAGCCTAAAACCCCAAACAGCAAGCAATGCAGGTGTAGAAGCACCAAGAAGGAGAGTGAGATGCATCGGATGAACTGGCCTCCACAATCACCCAACCTCAACCCAATTGAGATGTTTTGGGATGAGTTGGACCACAGAGTGAAGGAAAAACAGCCAACAAGTGCTCAGTCTATGTTGAAACTCCTTCAAGAATGTTGGAAAAGCATTCCAGGTGAAGCTGGTTGAGAGAATGCCAAGAGTGTGCAAAGCTGTCATCAAGGCAAAGGGTGGCTACTTTGAAAAATCTAATATATATATTTTGATTTGTTAACACTTTTTTGGTTACCACATGATTCCATATGCGTTATTTCATAGTTTTGATGTCTTCACTATTATTCTTCAATGTAGAAAATAGTTTTAAAAAATAAAGAAAAACCCTTGAATATATTTAATTGTTTCCAATTTCATTAAATATTTGTTACATGTAATCTTTTGGTTCAACCATAATGCATAACAAGCATCATCATCAGGGGGAACATATTGTGTGTATGCTGATAAGCTGTAGAGATAATACAGTATATTAATTTATAAGACTTGTTCAAATATAATTGTTCATAAAAGAAAACTCTGCTAACTATAGCATACAAGGATCATAACGTGAATAGTGTGAGGAAGAGTACAAATGAGTCAGACAACTTCCCAACGGCCTCAACATCGTTATCAACTTGATGATGTGCCGAAGACTGATGGCAATATAAGCTAGTCAAGACCATTTAAAGTTATTTCCAAACCGATTCGACATTGAAGTACTGAGCCTATTCTAGTGTTTATCCGACCACTCAAGGGATTTCATCACATCGATAGCCCCTTTTAAAACATCATCTATTGCTTAATTAAACTTGGCAAATGTGAATTGTGAATGCGTGTATCCAGCGAGGAGTTAGCCTTTCATTGTCCCTTCATTTAGGACCAACGACACTGTCCTAATGAAGATGCCGTTGAGATTTATTGCCATTACGCACCGCAATTAAAGCATTTTTGCTTGAGCACTTTGGGCTTTGACTCGGCTGTCGCACATCACATGTCGACATTTTCTCCTTCTGCGAGTCTCTGAGGAATTACAAAATCCCCAAGTCATTGGTCGATGGCGGGCTGTGGTGGTGGCGTCTCGGAGCCGCTCCATATAGCAACACAGTGAGCGCTCCATTGAAATGTGTGAAATTGTAATCAGAGATGATGTGGGGAGAAAGCTGTAATTAATGTCGTCTGTCACCAAGATTATGGTGGTACATTTGGAGGATGTGCAAAGCGGCAAGAGAGACATTAGCTAAATGATGTGCTGTGTGGGTGATGTTCGACTCAGTAATGCAGGCATGGGCATATTTAAATGTTATCATCAGAACATCAATCAATTAACTCTAGTGAAATGAAATGTGAGCAAAAAAGTCAGCCAACAATCAGGAGATCTGGAGCATGAACTGAAACAAGGGAGACACACACCGGCTCAGACGTACAAGTTGACACAAAAATCTTTCATGAAAACTCTCATACCAGCCTCTCACACCAGCCTCACAGACACATTGGCCGACACACTTACTGTACTCCACATACTTTCTCTCAAAACGATGTGGACTGACACTTCCCTTTCTCTCAAACCGATGTGCACTGATACTTCCCTTTCTCTCAAACCGATGTGGACTGATACTTCCTTTTCTCTCAAACCGATGTGGACTGATACTTCCCTTTCTCTCAAACCGATGTGGACTGATACTTCCCTTTCTCTCAAACCGATGTGGACTGATACTTCCCTTTCTCTCAAACCGATGTGGACTGATACTTCCCTTTCTCTCAAACCGATGTGGACTGATACTTCCTTTTCTCTCAAACCGATGTGGACTGATACTTCCCTTTCTCTCAAAACGATGTGGACTGATACTTCCTTTTCTATCAAACCGATGTGGACTGATACTTCCCTTTCTCTCAAACCGATGTGGACTGATACTTCCCTTTCTCTCAAACCGATGTGGACTGATACTTCCCTTTCTCTCAAACCGATGTGGACTGATACTTCCCTTTCTCTCAAACCGATGTGGACTGATACTTCCTTTTCTCTCAAACCGATGTGGACTGATACTTCCCTTTCTCTCAAAACGATGTGGACTGATACTTCCCTTTCTCTCAAACCGATGTGGACTGATACTTCCTTTCTCTCAAACCGATGTGGACTGATACTTCCCTTTCTCTCAAACCGATGTGGACTGATACTTCCCTTTCTCTCAAACCGATGTGGACTGATGCTTCCCTTTCTCTCAAAACGATGTGGACTGATACTTTCCTTTCTCTCAAACCGATGTGGACTGATACTTCCCTTTCTCTCAAACTGATGTGGACTGATACTTCCATTTCTCTCAAACTGATGTGGACTGATACTTCCATTTCTCTCAAACCGATGTGGACTGATACTTCCTTTCTCTCAAAACGATGTGGACTGATACTTCCCTTTCTCTCAAACCGATGTGGACTGATACTTCCCTTTCTCTCAAACCGATGTGGACTGATACTTCCCTTTCTCTCAAACCGATGTGGACTGATACTTCCTTTTCTCTCAAACCGATGTGGACTGATACTTCCCTTTCTCTCAAAACGATGTGGACTGATACTTCCCTTTCTCTCAAACCGATGTGGACTGATACTTCCCTTTCTCTCAAACCGATGTGGACTGATACTTCCCTTTCTCTCAAACCGATGTGGACTGATACTTCCCTTTCTCTCAAACCGATGTGGACTGATGCTTCCCTTTCTCTCAAAACGATGTGGACTGATACTTCCCTTTCTCTCAAACCGATGTGGACTGATACTTCCCTTTCTCTCAAACTGATGTGGACTGATACTTCCATTTCTCTCAAACTGATGTGGACTGATACTTCCATTTCTCTCAAACCGATGTGGACTGATACTTCCCTTTCTCTCAAAACGATGTGGACTGATACTTCCCTTTCTCTCAAACCGATGTGGACTGATACTTCCCTTTCTCTCAAAACGATGTGGACTGATACTTCCTTTTCTCTCAAAACGATGTGGACTGATACTTCCCTTTCTCTCAAAACGATGTGGACTGATACTTCCCTTTCTCTCAAACCGATGTGGACTGATACTTCCCTTTCTCTCAAACCGATGTGGACTGATACTTCCATTTCTCTCAAAACGATGTGGACTGATACTTCCCTTTCTCTCAAACCGATGTGGACTGATACTTCCCTTTCTCTCAAACCGATGTGGACTGATAGTTCCTTTTCTCTCAAGCCATGTAGATTGATACTTCCCTTTCTCTCAAAACGATGTGGACTGATACTTCCCTTTCTCTCAAACCGATGTGGACTGATACTTCCCTTTCTCTCAAACCGATGTGGACTGATACTTCCTTTTCTCTCAAAACGATGTGGACTGATACTTCCCTTTCTCTCAAAACGATGTGGACTGATACTTCCCTTTCTCTCAAACCGATGTGGACTGATACTTCCTTTCTCTCAAACCGATGTGGACTGATACTTCCATTTCTCTCAAAACGATGTGGACTGATACTTCCCTTTCTCTCAAACCGATGTGGACTGATACTTCCCTTTCTCTCAAACCGATGTGGACTGATAGTTCCTTTTCTCTCAAGCCATGTAGATTGATACTTCCCTTTCTCTCAAAACGATGTGGACTGATACTTCCCTTTCTCTCAAACCGATGTGGACTGATACTTCCCTTTCTCTCAAACCGATGTGGACTGATACTTCCCTTTCTCTCAAACCGATGTGGACTGATACTTCCCTTTCTCTTAAACCGATGTGGACTGATACTTCACTTTCTCTCAAACAGATGTGGACTGATACTTCCCTTTCTCTCAAACCGATGTGGACTGATACTTCCCTTTCTCTCAAAACGATGTGGACTGATACTTCCCTTTCTCTCAAACCGATGTGGACTGATACTTCCCTTTCTCTCAAAACGATGTGGACTGATACTTCCTTTTCTCTCAAACCAATGTGGACTGATACTTCCCTTTCTCTCAAACCAATGTGGACTGATACTTCCTTTTCTCTCAAACCAATGTGGACTGATACTTCCCTTTCTCTCAAACCGATGTGGACTGATAGTTCCTTTTCTCTCAAGCCATGTAGATTGATACTTCCCTTTCTCTCAAACCGATGTGGACTGATAGTTCCTTTTCTCTCAAGCCATGTAGATTGATACTTCCCTTTCTCTCAAAACGATGTGGACTGATACTTCCATTTCTCTCAAAACGATGTGGACTGATACTTCCCTTTCTCTCAAAACGATGTGGACTGATACTTCCCTTTCTCTCAAACCGATGTGACCTGATAGTTCCTTTTCTATCAAGCCATGTAGATTGATAGCGCAACAACACACACTTTCATTAGGCGTCGCTCTACCCCGGCTCAGGGATGTGTACTACTGATTGTTTCGCCAACGGCGGACGTCTCGACAAGCTATAATAGATGAGACAACACAACAAGGCGGGTAGCCGGAAGACTGAGGTCGAGGCGGAGTACGACAGGCTATCCCATCAGTCTCAGTGTGTCAGCCTCTTCTCCCAGCAGACAAATGAAGGCCTGAGGAGGAGTCTGGACGAGGAAACGGATCTCTCTCCCCCTGCTGAAGGATTCATCAATGGGCTGGGTTAAACAGGACAAACATGTATCAGTGTCACGTTATTCCTGTTAAGAGAGAGGGGAGCATTCTGGTGGTAGTGGGTAGGAAGTGGTAAAAGTCAACCCTATTGGATTGATTTGTGAGACAGAGATGCTGTTTTCTGTCTGAATGGGAGGAGGTGTGTGGGGGAGGGGACTCCCTGGGGTTGTGTGTTGAATGGAATGGCGCTCAGCCGCACATATTATGTCAACACCAACCGGCATCCACTGTTATGGATGCATTGTGGGAATTGTAGTGCAAAAACTCATCCCAAATCAGTTGATAAGATAAGGAATACAAGGTCTTATAAGAAGAAACCTTATAGAGAAGCGAGACCTCCACTGTCATGTAGACCTTTATGATGCCTCTGGACAGCAGGAAGAGAAGCTAGAGAAAGAGATGGAGAAAGGGGGATATGTGGTAAAGATAGATGAGAACAGAGGACAGAAACCCCTCAGCTAATGACAGGCTACTCTGCATCACTGCACTGACTAATGAGCTCTCTGACAATGGTGAGCTGTAGGACCGGTCAGTGTGTGCGTGTGTTAGAGAGAAAGACTAAGAGAGTGCATGAGGTGTGTGTTCACTCAAAAATGTGGTGTGCTGAGAGAGAGAGAGAGAGAGAGAGTGTGTGACTGACTGACTGACTGACTACAGTATCTACAGTACCTTGTTATAGCCTCCAGACTCTGAGAACCAATCCTGCATGACAGTAGTTCACTCTCTTAATAATTCACATCATATTGATTCAGCTACCTTAGAGCGCACTCCTCCAATGCCCTGAGAGAGAGAGAGAGATAGAGGGAGAGAGCCAGAAGGAGAGAGAGAGAGAGAGAGAGAGAGAGAGAGAGAGAGAGAATATCCACCTGTATGGCTTCACATTAACACTGATGGAGGACAGCAGCATGTCAGAGCGATAAGCTGGTTCTCACATCACCTGTACACTGCAATCGGCTTGACTATTCAGGGAAATATGTAATCATTGCCTCGGCCTGATAACATGTTTGAACACTGGTATTAGTTATGAGTAAAGATTGACAAAAATCTAAAAAGGACCGTATAGGTACTGACTAGTTTCAAAACTTGATGATGATAATGACTATAACGATTTGTCAAAATGTACATTTTTTGCTTCCATTTAATCACGTCACTTTGGAGGTGAAGCCGAATGACTCACCGAGTGAGAAAGATTAAATGGTAATGAGTGTCTGGCCTAACGTTGCTGTTCTTCTGCTCAACCTCTTATCAGAGAGCCAAGAGGAGAATTAGTATTCCTCTATTGTCAAAACGCTGGTCTGTAAACTCTGCTCTTCAAATATTCATTAGCTTCTTCTAAAAAAAATTGTCTGGTGCTCTCCTCAAATGTATAATTCAAATGATGGGACGGTTGGATTTGGTGACATTTCCCTCCTAAAGGCGCCTCTATCACTCATGCCAGTGAGGGTGTTTTAAGGAGATGTTAAAAAGGTATCATTTACTGGAAGCATTTCGGGGCGCTTTAATTCATTCTCCGGTTAATTGCAAAAGAGGGAGAAAGATGTTCCTCAGGAGAGGAACTGGGCCTCACAGAGGTTGAGTGTGTTGGTTTTTCCTCTATGTGTATCGCCATCTAGTGGAAACTAGTGGAGATTTGTGACGTTTCAGAACCTGTGATAAGCGAGCGAGTGAGTTTAAAAATGACTAGTCCAGGATCAGACCTGTCTTCATCCTCCTAATGGTTAAGGTTAGGGTTGAGGGTGGTTCTAGATCTGTTACTTAACGTCTACTTCTACCTCAAGTCTGTGAAGAAAGACCTCTCAGCTGGATCATACAGTGAGGACTATTTTAGAGTTCTTTATCATACTGTATACATAGTGCTACATGCATTCTAAAATCCATGTCTATGGCCTGGTAGATATTATAACCCAATCTTAACTAGCACTAAACTTGTGAAATATTTATAATATATGTATTATATTAGTCCAATTAATTTTTTTAAATGTTGCTTATGCGTTGTTCTTCCATAATATATATGCCATTTAGCAGACACTTATATCCAAAGTGACTTACAGTGCGTGCATACATTTTACTTATGAAATTCACCATGTTTTACATATGACATCAGAACATCGGTATTATCATGGGTAGTGTTCTGGCGTGGGTGGTCAGGTTGGTGGACTACACTCAGAAAAAAAGGGTGCTATCTCGAACGCAAAAGGGTACTTTGGCTGTCCCCATAGGAGAATCCTTTCAAAATACCTTTTTGGTTCCAGGCAGAACCCTTTTCGGTTCCATGTAGACCCCTTTCCACGGAGGGTTCTACCGGGAACCAAAAAGGGTTGTCCAATTGGGACAGTCAAAGAACCCTTTTACAACCCTTTTTTCCCGAACAGTGTACTATACTAGACTGTCCTGGTGGTATTGTGCTAAACGACTGCCCTCTGCTGGATCTGTAGTGGACTGTCCTATCACTGGTAGGATAAGTATTACAGTATCATTAGCATTATGTATGATTAGTCAAATCATACGTAATCATAGAGCTAATGGGGATCCTAAATCCTAATAATTAGGACCACTGTAACGCCAAACCTGAAGTTCATAATAACACCTACAGAATATCATAGTGTACTGTGCATAAAGAGTAACATGAATGATGACTGTATGCCTGCCCCCATTGTCACTCCTGGTACAAATTACCTTGAGGTTTCTCCTCAGTATGTAATCTGACCAGGAAATACTGTGAGCTTAGTATGAGTTGTGATAATGCGTGAATGAACAAACAAAAGAAATTGAATGAAATCAAATGTTTTATTTGTCACATGTGCCAAATACCTGATACACTTTTCCAAGGTAGACAGCGGTGACATGCAATATAGGCTAAATGAATAAATGTTACCGAGACACTCCAACCTTGGTTTGATTAAGCGTATAATTGCGAACACTGTACACTCTGTTTAAGTAATGTTGTCATTTGATCAATAGAATGTTTAATTGACAATGGGTGACTGATGAAAAGTTACTATTGCATTTTCTCCTGGTATAAGGTGTCCAAAGATCTGCGGACTGCATCAATATTTAAAAAGCAATGGAATGGAACCAAGTAAGAGGAAAAACATTAAAATATGCTTTCTAGGTATAGCCCACAGTAAAACATGGGGATGTATATGAATGTTTACTTAACCTAATAAAAACATTGGCTTTTCTCTAATTCCGTTATTTATTTCGCACACTGTACTGTGTCCATATTGGGACATCCTCAGTCTCAGCGGAAACAGTCCTAATATGGACGACATGTCTTTTACCTGGAAGCTGAGATGATACCAACAGCCTGTGTCTGTTTGAGACCCAGGCACAAATAGGCATCTTGAGTTGCCTTTCATCTCTGTCTTATCCCAATTATTCCAGCACCCAGCTCCATTCCACCAATGTCACTGTGACTTTAATTGACAGGGAACCTGGCTATTCTCGCCCTGAACACTTTCCAGTCTACAGACTACAGAGTCGTTTCCATGCATATTGCACCTCACCCCTGTGAGATCTTTTACCCTTGGCCACATTGGGGCGACCTTGTGGTATCAGTGTCCCTACTATGTAGGCCTAGAGCCCAATCTAAAGCTGAGCTCTCCTCACACATGATACGGGGATGGGACCATTTAGGGATCAGAAGCACCTTCCAACTGGAGCAAGAGGAACGGCACTTTTCCAAGTGAAATTGACCATTGACCATTCATTGACCTGCTAAAAAGCTTTGACCTTTTCAATTGCAGTACTGCATTTAATGACTTACAGTGAGTTACAAATGTACAACAGTATGTTAGGATAATGGGTTCACTCAGTCTATGGTGAACTTATTTTCGATGATGGTTTGGAGAAATGATAGGCAGGTATTCTTGCTTAAAAGCTGTGGTACAGCTTCTTACTCGAGCTCCTTCCATGAACCTTTTACTGGACATAGTGGTGGATGGACTGTACGTCGTTGTAACAGCGTTGGTAGGGTATTATACGTAAAGCTTAGCCGCGTGACAAATGTATTTCTCTTAGCTCAGCTGCTTTTGAGGAAGGGATCCTCTGTAAGAGGCTCATAGGAACCATGCTTGAAGGGGTTTGAGATAGGATGAACTAACAGGCCACTTACCTGCTATCTCCACCCAAACAGAGGAATCTGGGCTCTTATATGCTCAGGAAAATGCTGTGGCTGTGTGTCTGAGGAGTTCAGCCTCATGTTCATCCTCTAAGCGGTTTAGTTGCCAATCCAACGGTCGAGACACAACCTAGGAGGAGTCTGACCTATGAGGAGTCGAGACACGACCTAGGGCTTCTAACAGAGAGTGGAGTTTTTTAGTATATTATCTATAGAATTGATTCTCAACAGTAATTCGCACAGGCAATCCATAAGGTGCATGTTTTTGTTCTAGCCCGACACTAGCATAGCTGATTTATGTTGCATGTCATTTTGTGGTTTTGTGGTGGACATCTATGCTTACCAAGTGTCTGCTCAGGTACAACGGAATGTCAACAAAACAGTATCCCAAGTTTAATTTGATATGATAAATGATTGATAGAGGGTTGTAATGTCCATTTGAATATCAACTCTCAAGTGGCTACAGTGAGGAAAAGGCCATGGTCAACTTCAGCTTTCCTTATCTCTGTCTTTAAGCAATTAGCATACCATATCTTTATTCAACCAGTCAACAAGGACATTTAAAGGACAAGCTGGAGCTCTCTTTTCAAATGACTTGTATAATTGCTTATTGTGTTTCCTCTTGAAAACAAAACCAGGTAAATGATCGCAATTAACTTTAAATTTGAGCCTTTAGTTTAATTAACGTCCAAGCCATGGCTTCATTTCACTGTTTTAAACCCCCTTTCTGGTGATATCAGGTGTCTTTTTGGAATGGCTCTCTAGGTAATAATACAGACTGACGACTAACACATTATTGGCCCGTCTTTCTTTAGGATTACTTGCGGGTCAAATTATTCTGTTAGATGTCCGAATTAATTTAAAATTAATGGCCGCTCCAGATGCCATGATTATGACACTAATGAGTTGTGGTGTCACAAAGCTTTTGGCAAAGTAACCATGCCAACATTGATCAAGTGACACCAAGATTAAAGATTTAGGAAGGGAAGGGGGGACAAGTAGAAAGTGGAAAGACAGAAAGACAGTGGCATTGGTCCCAAATGACACCCTATTTCATATATATTTTGACCAGAGTCTATAGAGCTACTACATAACAAACTTGTTTGGGACGCAACAAGCGACATGCAAAATGGGGATTGGACCAACACCATTTGTTTATTGTGGATCCAGAGGGAGAGTCGATGTGATTGGTCGAGGAAGAGTGTTGACTGCTATAAGATGACAACATGTTCCTCTAATGATCCTCTTATGTCCTTATGCCAGTCTGTTTACTGGATTGCGCTGAGAGCAATATAAGACCAAAGGGAGAAAGAAGAAAGGTCTCTCTATATATACAGTAGCATAGTTGAAGTGTGTTTAGTCACAATCCCCACTAGAGGGTGATACTAACTTTCATATGTTTATGTCAGATAGCATTAGGACATCTCTCAATCTATTGGAACTGAATTATTCCAAAATAGTAATTGAAATCCAATCTGATGAGTTCAATATCAAGTCAAGGCCACAACGATAATTCATTGATGATCATTCACAAATTTCTGCAGCTCATATTTGAAGACTGCTGAGTTGTCCAGATACTTCTCATGCCATATGTTCCCACAGTGTTTCTCCCTTTCCTTGTACAGCAACGAGTGAATAAGTCATTTAGTTATGGTGAGGACAATGTACGCAATACAATAAGTTGCTCCACAAGTCAAACAAGTTCAAAATCTCAGTATAGTACAGGTCTTTTCAATGAGTTTCATGTTGCCACCTGGGCAGGATATCACATTACCCTATGGTCTTACTTTGGCTGAGTGCCCTATAAGGGAAACTGAATCCCTCTCAAGAATACCAGTCATTGTGTAAAATTATCGGGCACTTCTATTTCCTCTGCCCTCAGTACCCAACAGGCCTGGGCTCCGGTTTCACTAGCATGGCTCTCTCGTCTTGTCTAACTAAGGAGTACCCTGTTTGAATGCTCCAATTGATTCTGTTTGATGACATCCCCGTAGAGAGTTTGACTGTAGCATTGCTGTACCAAAAAAGAATAGAAGAACCCCATACAAAGGGTAAAGGAGCAGTTTGCAATATATTTGTCCCTTGAGGGATTGAGACAAAATGTATGTCCAAATTAGTCGTAATTAAAACACACATAGAAAGGCATAGATAGATCCATTTGAGTCAATAAATGTGCACTCACAATGTCCCTACCAATCAGTCCTGCTCAGTCAATACGATGCAGAGGAAGCTAGTGGGAAAAGCTACAGGAAAACGGGCTCATCATAATGGCTGGAAGGGAATAAATTGAACGTAGTCAAACATGTGGTTTCCATATGTTTAATGTATCTGATACCGTTCTATTTATTAAATTCCAGCCATTACTATGTGCCAGTTCCCCTATAGCTCCTCCCACCAGCAACACTTCAGTTTTTCTTCCGTATTCCTTGTTTTGTAGGCTAAGAATGAGCCTCAAATGTGCATCGTCAAGAGAATCTATGGTGCGGTATACCTCAGGGCAGTTGCCTTGGGCCGTTAATCATCTCTATTTAAAAAAGATTTGCAACTTTTTTTGCAAGCTAAAATGACTATGTACAGTATGGTGATGATTGCACACTACACATCAGCACCTACAGCGAGTGACCTCCCTGAGACTCTTAGCAGGGAGTTACAGTCAGAATCAGAATGGGTAATCAACAAAAAACTGCTCTTGAATATAGTTGAAGTCAGAAGTTTACATACTTAGGTTGGGGTCATTAAAACTGTTTTTTCAACCACTCCACAAATTTCTTGTTAACAAACTATAGTTTTGGCAAGTCAGTTAGGACATCTACTTTGTGCATGACACAAGTCATTTTTCCAACAATTGTTTACAGACAGATTATTTCACTTATAATTCACTGTATCACAATTCTAGTGGGTCAGAAGTTTACATACACTAAGTTGACTGTGCCTTTAAACAACTTGGAAAATTCCAGAAAGGGATGTCATGGCTTCAGAAGCTTCTGATGGGTTAATTGACATAATTTGAGTCAATTGGAGGTGTACCTGTTGATGTATTTCAAGGCCAACCTTCAAACTCAGTGCCTCTTTGCTTGACATCATGGGAAAATCCATAGAAATCAGCTAAGACCTCAGAAATCAAATTCTAGACCTCCACAAGTCTGGTTCATCCCTGGGAGCAATTTCAAATGCCTGAAGGTACCAAATTCATCTGTACAAACAATAGCACACAAGTATAAACACCATGGGACCACGCTGCCGTCATACCACTCAGAAAGGAGACGTGTTCTGTCTCCGTACTTGGTGCGAAAAGTGCAAATCAATCCCAGAACAACAGCAAAGGACCTTGTAAAGATACTGTAGGAAACAGGTACAAAAGTATCTATATCCACAGTAAAACGAGTCCTATTTCAAAATAACCTGAAAGGCCACTCAGCAAGGAAGAAGACACTGCTCCAAAACCGCCATAAAAAAAGCCAGACTATGGTTTGCAACTGCACATGGGGACAAAGATCATACTTTTTGAAGAAATGTCCACTGGTCTGATAAAACAGAAATAGAACTGTTTGGCCAGAATGACCATTGTTATGTTTGGAGGAATAAGGGGGAGGATTGCAAGCTGAAGAACACCATCCCAAACTTGAAGCACGGGGGTGGCAGCATCATGTTGTGGTGGTGCTTGGCTGCAGGAGGGACTGGTGCTCTTCACAAAATAGATGACATTATGAGGCAGGAAAATTATGTAGATATATTGAAGCAACATCTCAAGACATTAGTCAGGAAGTTAAAGCTTGGTCGCAAATGGGTCTTCCAAATGGACAATGACCGCAAGCATTCTTCTAAAGTTGTGACAAAATGGCTTGAGGACAACAAAGTCAAGGTATTGAAGTGGCCATCACAAAGCCCTGACCTCAATCCTATAGAAAATTTGTGGGCAGAACTGAAAAATCATGTGCGAGCAAGTAGGCCTACCAACCTGACTCAGTTACACCAGCTCTGTCAGGAGGAATGGGACAAAATTCACCCAACTTATTGTGGGAAGCTTGTGGAAGGCTACCCGAAACGTTTGACCCAAGTTAAACAATTTAAAGGCAATGCTACCAAATACTAATTGAGTGTATGTAAACGTCTGACCCACTGGGAATATGAGGAAAGAAATAACAGCTGAAATAAATAATTCTCTCTACTATTATTCTGACATTTAACATTCTTAAAATAAAGTGGTGATCCTAATTGTCCTAAAACAGGGATTTTTTTACAAGGATTAAATGTCAGGAATTGTGAAAAACTGAGTTTAAATGTATTTGGCTAAGGTGTATGTTAATTTCCGACTTCAACTGTACATCTAAAGCCAAAAGCATTGCATCTGCTTCAAAGCATTATCTTAGACCTTAACCTCAACTGGAGTTGTGCATAAAGGGTGTGACCATCGAACAAGTTGAAGACGTTGAGCTCCTAGAAGTAAGATTGGATGATAAGTTATCATGATCAAGTCACATTGACAAAGTTGTTGTTGTGATGATGGGAAGATGTCTGTCTGTTATAAAAAGATATTCTGCGTTTTTGACACAAAAATGACAGTACTAGATACTAGATACTCAGGCTGATCTTGTCCCATCTTGATTACTGTCCGGTAATATGGTCAAGTGCAGCAAAGAAAGACTAAGCAAAGCTGCAGCTGGCTCAAAACAGATCAGCACCCCTTGCCCTTAACTGCACATACAGAACTGACATCATCAACATGCATCATAGTCTTTCATGGTTGTGGGTTGAGGAGAACTATACTACTCCTCTTCTAGTTTTTTCTAGAAACATTTATGTGTTGAAAATGCATTACCACTTGTATAACCTATTTGCATACACTTCAAACAGACATACATACCCCACTAGGCACGCCACTGTGGGTTTCTTCACGGTACCCAAAACAAAAACAGATTTAATGAGTTGCTCAGTTATGTATAGAGCCATGTCATTGTGGAATGCTCTGCCACCAGAGGTTACTAAGGCAAAAAGCAAGTTTAGCTTCAAAACTTGTATCACAGCACCTCTGCTCTTTCAAAATGCCTAATTTAACTATAATGTACAGTACCAGTAAAAAGTTTGGACACACCTACTAATATCAGGGTTTTTCTTTATTTTGACTATTTTCTAGATTGTAGAATAACAGTGAAGACATCGAAACTATGAAATAACACATGGAATCATGTAGTAACCAAAAAAGTGTTAAACAAATCTAAATATATTTTATATTTGATATTCTTCAAAGTAGCGACCCTTTGCCTTGATGACAGCTTTGCACACTATTGGCATTCTCTCAATCATTTTCATGAGGTAGTCATCTGGAATGCATTGCAATTAACAGGTGTGCCTTCTTAAAAGTTCATTTGTGGAATTTCTTTCTTTTTTGAGCCAATCAGTTGTGTTGTGACAAGTAGGGGTGGTATACAGAAGATAGTCCTATTTGGTAAAAGACCAAGTCCATATTATGGCAAGACCAGCTCAAACAAGCAAAGAGAAATGAAAGTCCATCATTACTTTAAGACATGAAGGTCAGTCATTGCGGAAAACGTCAAGAACTTTGAAAGTTTCTTCAAGTGCAATCACAAAAACGATCAAGCGCTATGATGAAACTGGCTCTCATGAAGACCGCTACAGGAAAGGAAGACCCAGAGTTACCTCTGCTGCAGAGGATAAGTTCATTAGAGTTACCAGCCTCAGAAATTGCAGCCCAAATAAATGCTTCACAGAGTTCAAGTAACAGACACATCTCAACATCAACTGTTCAGAGGAGACTGTGTGAATCAGGTCTTCATGGTCAAATTTCTGCAAAAAAAACACTTACTAAAGGACACCAATAATAAGAAGAGACTTGCTTGGGGCAAGAAAAAATGAGTCCAAATCTGAGATGTTTGGTTCCACAGAGTAGAAACAAAGAGTAGGTGAACAGATGATCTCTGCATGTGTGGTTCCCACCGTGAAGCTGTCACACCCTGATCTGTTTCTACTGTCTTGTGATTGTCTCCACCCCCTCCAGGTGTCGCTTATTATCCCTGGTGGATATATCCCTGTGTTTCCTGTCTCTCTGTGCCAGTTCATCTGTTAAATTTTTCAAGTCAACCAGCATTTTTCCCGTACTCCTGCTTCTATTCTCTTTTGCTAGTCTTCCCAGTTTTTGACCCTTGTCTGTTTTCTGGACTCTGTACCCGCCTGCCTGACCACGTTGCCTGCCCTGACCTCGAGCCTGCCTGCCACTCTGTACCTCCTGGGCTCTGAACTGGTTTTGACCTTTTGCCTGTCCACGACCATTCTCTTGCCTACCCCGTTTGGATTGTTTAATAAATATTAAGACTCAAACCATCTGTCTCTCGTGTCTGCATCTGGGTCTCGCCTTGTGCCCTTATAGTACGAACTGGCCATGACAGACCCAGCAGACTTGGACCAACACTGCCAAGCTGTCTCCCTGCAGGGAGCCACCATTGGGAGGCAGGACGAGTTACTACAGGACCTTTTGGAAGGGCTTCGTTCTCTGATGGAACGCCATGACTAAGGGTTTAAGGCTATTATGGAGCAAGTCAGGGAGTTAGCTCATAGGCAGCCTGCCACCTCTGAGAACCCCCAACCACCCAGTAACTTTTTCCCTATTAGTGGTGAGTTTATACAGCCTAACCCGGCTCCCAGAGAACCCCGCTTACCTCCTCCGGAGTGAAATTCTGGGGATCCTGGTACCTGCCGGGGTTTTCTTTCTCAGTGCTCTCTTATTTTTGAGCTACAGCCATCTTCGTTTTCTTTGGACCGATCGAAGATAGCGAATATTTTAATGCTAATGTTGGGAAGGGCGCACTCCGAGGCTAAGGCAGTTTGGGAGCAACAATCCGACAGTTGTTGTCGTCTGGAGGATTTCATGGCATAGGTGAGGAAGGTGTTCGATTCTCCGGTATTCGGGAGAGAGGAGTCAAGACTCCCGTAGTGTGGCAGACTATGCTGTTGAATTTCGCACATTGGCCACCGAGAGTGCCTGGAATCTGGAATCTCTTTTTGATACCTTCTTCACGGATTATCCGAGGTGGTAAAAGATGAGCTAGCTGCTCTGGAATTACCGGTGTACCTCGATTCCCTCATCGCCCTCACCATTAGAATTCATGGACGTCTAAGGGCACGCAGGAGTGAGAGGAGGTCTGGCCTAGGTCACCCTTGTTCATCCGCAGAGGCTCACTCACCTTCGAAGGAATCCGGAAGTCCCCGAAGGCTGTTTTTCCGAGAGGATCTGAAGTCACCCGAGCTCCCTCAAGAATCATCGGCGACGGGTGAGTCAGATACTCCGGAACCTATGCAACTGGGCAGAGCTAGGTTATCGCCTAGGGAACATTCACATAGGCTAAGTTCCAACAGTTGTCTGTACTGTGGGGCTGCAGGACATGATATAGCCATCTGCCCAGTTAAGAGACCTATATCTGTAGTAGGTACAAGTACTCTGGTGAGCCAGACTGGGAATCCTCTAAATCCCATCAACCACATTCCTTTTTTTGTGATAGTGCTGTGGGGAGACCAGTTTAAATCTCTCCGGGTGCTCATTGACTCTGGGGCGGATGATAGTTTTATGGATGCGACCCTAGTTTCTGAATTAGGTATCCCCACTCAAACTCCTCTCTGTTCCCATGGACGCTAGAGCACTGGATGGCCGCTCTATTGGTAGAGTTACCCACAGCACTGTTCCTGATAGTCTACAGGTTTCAGGAAATCACAGTGAGGCTATACAGCTTCTCCTCATTGAGGCTCCCCATGTTCCTGTTGTTTTGGGATTTTCTTGGCTCAAAAAACACAACCCCGTCACTGGACCACAAGTTCAACCCTTAGTTGGAGTCCGTTCTGCCATTCCCATTGCATCAAAGCAGCGCCTTCCCCGAGACTGTCTCCTCAGGGCTTAAGTCAAGTATCGGATTTCTCTGCTGTCCCCACAGAGTACCACAACCTCCTGGAGGTGTTCAGCAAGGCACGGGCTACTTCTCTTCCCCTGCACTGTCCATGTAATTTTGCCATTGATCTCCTCCCAGGCACCACACCACCTCGTGGTAGGCTATATTCTATATCCGGGCCGGAGACCAAGGCCATGGAGGAGTACATAGAGGAGTCTCTGGCTAGTGGGGCCGCCCGTCCGTCTGCATCTCCTGCCCGTGCACATTTTTTCTTTTTGGAGAAGAAGGTCAAGACCCTGCGTCCGTGCATTGACTACCGGGATCTAAATGACATTATGGTTAAGAATCGTTACCCCCCTACCACTCCTCTCCTCAGCTTTTGAACCTCTCCAGGGGGCCACCATTTTTTCCAAGCTGGACCTTCAGAATGCCTACCACCTGGTTCGGATACGTAAAGGAGATGAGTGGAAGAGAGCATTCAACACAGCCAGCGAACATTATGAGTACCAGGTTATGCCGTTTGGACTCACCAACTGTCTTCCAGGCTCTGGTAAACAATGTGCTCCGGGACATGCTAAACCATTTTGTGTTTGTCTACCTTGACAACATCCTGTTTTTTCCTGGTCTTCCCAAAAACATGTTCTTCATTTCAAACAGGTCCTTCAGCGCCTCCTGGAGAACCAATTGTTTGTGAAAGCCGAGAAGTGTGAGCTCCACTGCTCTACAATCTCCTTTCTGGGATATGTCATCACTGAGGGAAAAGTCCAGATGGTCCTGGAAAGGTAAATGCAGTGGTGGATTGGCCTCAACCTATGTCCAGGTTGCAGTTGCAACATTTCCTGGGTTTTTCTAACTTCTGCTGCCGTTTCATTCAGGGTTACCCTGGCTGCCCCCCTCTCTGTACTCATCTCTCCCAAAGTACCGTTCACATGGTCTCCAGCTGTCGACACAGCCTTTGTGGCCATGAAACATCGCCTCACCACAGCACCCATCCTCATCCATCCGGGTCCGTCCAGTCATTTTGTGGTAGAGATCGATGCTTCTGATGGTGGAGTGGGGGCCATCTTGTCCCAGCGATCTGCCCAGGACCAAAAGCTTCATCCCTGTGCCTTCCTGTCCCATCGTCTCAATCCTGCAGAGAGGAACTACAATGTAGGCAATCGATAACACCTGGCGGTCAAGATGGCGTTAGAAGAGTGGAGGCACTGGCTGAAAGGAGCAGAACTGCCATTCCTGGTCTGGACCGAACATAAAAATGTAGAATATCTCCATACAGCAAAGCGTCTTAACTCCAGGCAGACCCGGTGGGCTCTACTGTTTACAATATTTCACTTCACCATTTCCTACCGTCCAGGGTTCAAGAATGTGAAGCCTGACGCCCTCTCCCACCTATACAGTTCCTCTGCCAAACCCTCAGTCTCCGAAACCATGCTCCCTACCTCATGCCTTGCAACCTCAGTGGGTTGGGTTATTGAGACCCTGGTTCGCAAGGCACAATGTTCCCAGCCTGGACCTGAAGGTGACCCGGCTAACCGGCTGTTTGTCCCTAAATCAGTCTGGTCATGGGTCCTGGAATGGGCTCATTCCTCCAGGCTGACCTGTCATCCCGGTTCCCGCCGTACCCTAGCATACCTCCGACAACGTTTCTTGTGGCCCACAATGGTTCATGACGTCTCTGCCTTCGTCGTTGCATGCACGGTGTGTACCCAGAACAAGACTCCACGGCAAGCTCCTTCTGGCCTTCTTCAGCCACTAATGGTCCCTCATCGTCCCTGGTCTCATATCTCTCTGGATTTTGTCACTGAGCTACCCCCGTCTGATGGCAACACCGTCATTCTGACAGTGGATATGGTTTTTGACCAGGGTCCTCGGTTCTAGTCTCAGTTCTGGAAGGTGTTCGGCACCCTTACTGGGGCGTCTGCCAGCCTATCCTCGGGGTTCCATCCCCAGTCGAACGACCAGTCGGTGCGAGCTAACCAGGACCTGGAGACCACCCTACGATGCCTGGTCTCAACCAACCCCACTACCTAAAGCCGACAACTGGTCTGGGTGGAGTATGCCTGGAACACCCTTCCCTGTTCAGCCACGGGACTCTCCATTTTTGAGTGCTCCATGGGGTATCAACCTCCACTCTTCCCAGAACAAGAACTGGAAGTCAATGTACCCTCAGCCCAGATGTTCGTCCGCCGCTGTCGACGTACCTGGAGAAGAGCTCAGGTAGTACTTCTCAAGACCAACTCCAGGTATCGTCAACAAGTCGACCGCCGCCGGACTTCAGCTCCCCGCTACCGCATTGGGCAGAGGGTATGTCCCCTCATTTCATTGGTCCGTTTCCCATCTCTAGAGTCCTTAGTTCCACTGCTGTCTGTCTCTTGTTACCCTGTGCCCTCCGGATTCACCTGTGTCTATAATTAACCCTGTGTCTCACAGCCATTTGTCTTCTGTGCCCAAGCCCACACCCCTTCCCGTGTTATTGATGGCCATCCGGCATACACAGTGAAACATCTCCTGGGTGTTCGACCACGGGCAGGGGTTTCCAGTACCTGGCTGACTAGGAGGGTTACTGCCTGGAGGACAGGTGCTGGGTTCCCGCTAGAGACATCCTCGATCCAGCCCTCATCTTCCACCTTCGACACCCCGGTCAACCAGGCATGCGCCCAGGTAGGACGCCAGGTAGTGCCACTAGAGGGGGGGTACTGTCACACCCTGATCTGTTTCTACTGTCTTGTGATGGTCTCCATCCCCTCCAGGTGTCGCTTACTATCCCTGGTGGATATACAGTGGGGCAAAAAGTATTTAGTCAGCCACCAGTTGTGGAAGTTCTCCCACTTAAAAAGATGAGAGAGGCCTGTAATTTTCATCATAGGTACACTTCAACTATGACAGACAAAATTAGGGAAAAAAATCCAGAAAATCACATTGTAAGATTTTTTATGAATTTATTTGCAAATTATGGTGGAAAATAAGTATTGCTCAGCATATGTGGGAACCCCCTCAAGACTGCTGAAAAAGCATTCCAGGTGAAGCTGGTTGAGAGAATGCCAAGAGTGTGCAAAGCTGTCATCGAGGCAAAGGGTGTCAAATTTAACGAATCACAAATATATATATATTTGTTTAACACTTTTTACATTTGTTTAACACTTTTTTGGTTACTACATGATTCCATATGTGTATTTACAATGTAGAAAATAGCACAAATAAACAAAAACCCTTGAATGAGTAGGTGTGTCCAAACCTTTGACTGGTGCTGTATTTTTGTTGTCTATTGGTGTCTTTCCAACATATAACTGTTATTTTATTTGAATTTTAATTGAATGTCTTATGTTGTTCTTGTGTATCACTGTTCTCTACACTGTCATGTATTTGGTTTCTAACTAGTTAATATAAATAATCAATAAAAAAATGAATATCATCCTCAATTTTACTACCGTAATCAATTCTAATATGTTAATATAAGAGATGAGTGAGCGAGATGTCCAGTTTCCCCCTCCATTAATCATTTGATAGCGCTAACTATATAGTAGCCATTTGTGTTCATCCCTCTGTGTCCACAGATATAAATCAAGTTGGGCCTAGGTCAATAGCCTCCTCTGTCTCCAAATGAATGAAACCTTGTCAAGCTCTGAATGGATCGTTTTTAGAAATCATTCCAACCGCACTGTCATTCTGCAGTCCTTTGTTTAACGATGGTTGATGACGGTTGTCTTTTGTGTGCGTGGGCTTGTGTGTGCGTGTGCGTGTGTGCATGAAAGCTTGAAATACTGAAGAAAGAGCTATGACTACCAGGCAAACCAGGAGAGAGAGGAGATTTTCTATCAGTCTTCATCGTTTAGAACAGGCAACCCTTCTTCAACCATTCCTCCGACCTAGTGCCAGGGAATGGATTCAAACTAATGTCTGTACAAAGGACATATGATGGGAAATCCCATGCTGCGTTATGCCTAAAGCTCCAGTCTTAACTGCCATTGAAAAAGGCTTGGGTTCCCTCCCTGTCTGCTACAGACAGACCACACAAACCACCTAGAGGCCAGCAGCAGCTGTCTTAACACTGATCCCAGATCTGGCCTTGCCCCTACTCTGACTGACGGGGTGAAAGAGAGAGTGGAGGGGAGAGACAGAGAGAGTGAGAGAGAGAAAGGGAGAGAAAGGGAGAGAAAGAGAGAGAAAGCATACAAGATAGGACGAGGGAGAGGGAAAGAGATCAGAAAGCATTAGTCGCTTAGAGGAACATTCTTATTATAATAGAGGGATAACAGAGGGAGGGAGGGAGGACGGGATGAGAGTAAGGAGGGGGGGATCTTGGGATGATCCAGACAGGGACAGGAAGAGTTGCCACGGCAACCTCTGATCACCCAGACTGGCTGGAGCAGGCACAGGGAGACGAGATAGTGGGTTGACTCGGTGGGTTGGAGAGCTGCCAGAGGTTTGACAAGAAAACAGGGCCTAATGAACGCTAGGGGGTGGATGGGGAGAGTAAGGGGGTTTTGGGAACGGGTGGGGGGTGATGAGTCTGTCTCCATAGAGACCTTCCAATAGACAAGGCAACTGAAACTGTATGTGATGACAAGGATGATTGTACACATATACACACACACACACACACACACACACACACACACACACACACACACACACACACACACACACACACACACACACACACACACACACACACACACACACACACACACACACACACACACACACACACACACACTATACACCTCTGTGTATTGGGACTACCCATGTCCTTGAACGCAGCTCTCAAGCAGCTCCCAGCTCTCATGTCATCACCAATCATTGTCAACAGAAAAACTAATTCCACACAGATTTTGGCTTATTTGCATATCACTGAAATGAGCCAAAATCTTCTGGAATGACCACTAGACAATTGTTTTAACATTTGGCACTAAAAACGCAGGAGAGATAGAAGTAACAGTGTATTTTTAGATAAATGAGAAGGAGCCGCAAATGTTTCAAATGTTTCGCTCGTGTCCCAAATGGCACCCTATTCCCTTTATAGTGTGCTACTTTTATGGGCCCTGGTCAAAGAAGTGCACTATAAAGGGAATAGGGTTCCATTTGGGACAGGTGAATCATCTCAATACTGGACCGTAGTTAGCATGTATGATGACATAAATACATATGAGCATTCTAAACACTGTAGCTACTGTAGCATTGAACAAAACAAGCAATTTATAAATGATTAAGATAAATCTTATAAATCTTCTATAGAGTCAGTATAAACGGTACCTTTGTCTAATTGTCTGAGTTCTCTTACTAGCTACCGACGGCCAGACAAAAGACAGGGGATTACAAGGAATGGAATCATTTGCCATGTAAACAACATCTAAAAAATACCTTGCACATGTGAGTGTGCTTTATGACTACACTAATCCGGTAGTATTGTCCATCTCACGTCCAGCCTGCGGTTCATCCATTTATTTATGTGGTCGGAATGGGCCATATCTGTATCCTCTTTCATTATCTGAGTTTCCGAGACATCCATTATAGACTCAATACCGCAAAAAGGCCCATTAGAAATAGGCTAGGGATGATGATGGCCACAGTATGTAATACACTTGGTATTACTGTTTCATTTCTTTGGATTCCTTCATCCACTCTCAGTTATGAGTTTTCTGTGTGATCTGAGAAGAAGTTCCAAAGAGGCACTTTTGCAGTGTGCTATACCTGAAGAATGGCAGCAAACGCACGAGGTCAGCGTGCGATGATAGAATGTCTTTGAGAGACATTCATGAATATTGTTCACATTTTGCATTTAAACATAGATCTAAACGATTTGGACAAAGGCCATGGAATTAATCAGCGAGCTCAAAAGAACTAAGATCAAGATTACGTTTCAGTGGATTACAAGACGTTCTTCAATTCATTATTATGTTGTTTTAGGACATTCTCCGGCGATTTCATTTGACAGATTAAGTCATCACCACCTGTGTGTGTTGCATAATAAACCTACTCATTAGATAGCTCTTTGTGAGTCCACATCTATTAGATAATGTAAGGCGTATCGGTCGTTTAGTATTCTACCAGTAGCAGGCTTCCCAAGTGCTTACATATGTTTCCCCCCCCTAGAGGACATGTTCATGATTAGGGTTCTAAGCCATGCCACCTCTCAACACTTTGTACAGCTTTTTACTGAGAAATTAGGCAGACACAAAGTGCCTGATACTTATAATAGGAAACTAATAAACCCACTTAACACATTGTCCTAAACGTGTCCTGTTCATTCAATTCTATGTACCTTTCAACATCTTATGAGGCGACATATTTTGACACAAGGAGAACATCCTATGTCTCCACATTCCCCTCACTCTCACCCTGCCATACACCCACAGCGTTTGGCCCAGAGTGTTGGGTGTGTGGTGATTGAAACAAGGTACAGTGCAGTGTTCCGGGTGATACATCTGAGGAATGGGGGGGGTGATGACCCGTGGAAGGCCTGTTAGCCTGGATGGTGACAGAAGACAAGGATTCAGATGCACACACACACACACACACACACACACACACACACACACACACACACACACGTTGGTATCTCTGGAGGTGACAGGACAGGCTATCACTGCCATTCCAACAACTTGGCCCCCGGGCTGCAGCAATCCTTTCCCATCAACCCTGTACCCAAAGTGGAGAAAGCGGTGAAAATGTGTGTGGCACAAAAAGGTTACAACAACTTGTTCCAGACACTTGTAGAATCCATGCCACTGCTCATTGAAGCTGTTCTGGCTTGTGTTGGCCCAACGACCTATTAAGACACTTTATGTTGGTTCTTCCTTTATTTTTGCAGTTACCTGTAGATTTGACCTTTGAAAACTCATTACTAGGCTAAATATGAGCATTGATATTTATGTTATTTATTTGACCTTTAATTAATTAGGCAAGTCAGTTAAGAACAAATTCTTATTTGCAATGACGGCCTACCCCGGCCAATCCCGGGCGATTCTGGGCCAATTGTGCGCCGCCCTATGGGACTCCCAATCACGGCCGGTTGTGATACAGCCTGGAATCTAACCAGGGTCTGTAGTGACGCCTCTAGCACTGAGATGCAGTGCCTTAGACCGCTGTGCCACTCTGGAGCCCAATATAAAGATGTGCCAAAATCTAAACATGTGCACATGTGTTTAATATCCACAGAGAGATAGAGAGAGAGAGAGAGAGAGAGAGAGAGAGAGAGAGAGAGAAAAATAGAGCAATAGATTGAGTGAGAAAAAGAGGAGGAATGGGTCATTCCTGGGAGCAGCGAGGCATTTGCCCTGGTGTGATCTGTGGATTAAAGGCCTTGGCTGCTGTTTCTAAATTGCTCCACATGCTGACAACAGATTCACTAAAAATGAATGGGCTGACAGAGAGACAGATGCAAGCTTATGATTGGATATTCTCCTATCAGAAAACAAACCGACGAACACCCGGAAGTTAAATGCAGATGAGCCTTCATGAGTTAAATAAATTCACTGAAAAACCACACTTACACACAGTTAAATTAACAGTATTGCATTTTTCATATAGCCTATATCCAACTAACAGTGGTGGAAAAAGTACCCAATTGTCATACTTGAGAAAAAATACTGGAAAATGACTCAAGTAAAAGTGAAATTCACCCAGTAAAATATTTATTGACTAAAAGTATTTGATTTTAAATATACTTAAGTATCAAAGTAAATGTAATTGGTCAAATATACTTAAGTGTCAGTAGTAAAAGTATAAATCATTTCAAATGTCTTATATTAAGCAAACCAGATGGCACAATCTTCTTGTTCTTTTTATTTACAGATAGCCAGGGACACACTCCAACACTCAGACATCATTTACAGATAACCAGGGACACACTCCATCACTCAGACATCATTTACAGATAGCCAGGGACACACTCCAACACTCAGACATCATTTACAGATAACCAGGGACACACTCCAACACTCAGACATCATTTACAGATAGCCAGGGACACACTCCAACACTCAGACATCATTTACAGATAGCCAGGGACACACTCCAACACTCAGACATCATTTACAGATAGCCAGGGACACACTCCATCACTCAGACATCATTTACAGATAGCCAGGGACACACTCCAACACTCAGACATCATTTACAGATAACCAGGGACACACTCCAACACTCAGACATCATTTACAGATAGCCAGGGACACACTCCAACACTCAGACATCATTTACAGATAGCCAGGGACACACTCCAACACTCAGACATCATTTACAAATGAAGCATTTGTGTTTAGTGAGTCCTCCAGATCAGAGACAGTTGGGATGACCAGGGATTTTCTCTTTAAACCTTGTGTGGTGTTCATGTTGTTGTTATCCACCCAATGTTCGCTGGTCTGATGGACCCACAACATTATTGGGTTTTTAAAACAATACAGCCATATCAATTTACATAAAAATACTTCATACTTAGATGTTGACTTATATCAATTACGAGCAATATAAACAGCATACATGGTTAATATTTGCCATTTACCTCCGCTAGATCACATTTATCAATAAAAACGCTATTTGTTTTTTGGGATAAAATGTGATTTTTTTGTAAATGAAAATCCATCATAATCAAGACATGGGTGGAATAAGTCATGTTTATCTTGAACAAATATAAATGAAACAAGGTTTTCATCACTATTGATGTTCATTGCTTTTACTGAACAAGTTGGAAGGCCAAATTTTACATACAGTATTTTATGGAAATGGTAAATGAGCCCCATTGAACACAAATTAAGGCCGGTCCATACACCACATGAGGGACAGAATTTTACTGTGTGTGTGTGTGTTGCAAATGTATTTCTTGCACTTGATGCATGTTCACTGTTTCTTCCTGTCCTTCTTGTGTCCACACACATCACAGCACTTCTACTTGTTGCTACCGGCTGCAATCTAGAAATGATGAAAACACTTAGTTCAGGAATTTTACTAACATCTCACTCATTCACTCATTCATTCACTCACTCACTCACTCACTCACTCACTCACTCACTCACTCACTCACTCACTCACTCACTCACTCACTCACTCACTCACTCACTCACTCACTCACTCACTCACTCACTCACTCACTCACTCACTCACTCATATATAGTTACAGCAGGCCAAGGTAGGAGAGTCAGTCAAGCCCACATGCAACAGCATCACTCACACTTACTCTCGGTATTGGAGTTGTTGGTTCTGTGGGTTGGACGGATGGGCGGATGGGGCACCAGCATCCTCCTCCTGAATCCTCCTCATGATGGCTGCAGAAGCTGGGGTCCTTGGGATATGTTGCCTGCTCTGGATTTGAGGTCTTACCAATGCCTTCCCCAGCTCCTCGAGAAAGCGCCGTCTCCTCTGGAGTTTCCCTCTGTTCCAATCTGGGTTCAACGCCATCCAGATGACAAACGCGTTGTACGCCGAGATGTCCAAGATGTTGAAGAATATCACAGGTGGCCAGCGTAGGGTTCTTCTTTTGCAGCTGTAGCCAGTCACCAGCTTGTTTAAATTGTCCACTCCTCCTTGTGTGTCATTGTAATCCATTATGATTTCTGTTTTTTGATGTTCCTGGCCACAGATTCTCCCATCCCTGTGCAGCGTACTTATGGCTACCACATTTTTGCCTTTCTTTGGCACGTAGGACACTAGGGATGTGTCGGCCGTGAACACAAACTTAGAGGGATTGATAGGCCTGTTCCGTGTATTCACAGCTGAGGTGGGAGCTCTGGCTTGTTTTTTCATACTGTTCCTACCATTGTCAGCTTCCTCTTGACGAGCTCCTGTTCCCGCTTGTGCAAAGTAAAAAAGTTATTGCATGTGATGTTGTGGCCACGGAGTCCATGTGTCACGTCCAGGACAACCCGCATCCCTTGGTTCTTCTCAGTGGCTCCTCCACCTGGCTTCCCTGTATACACTTGCATGTTCCACACATATGATGAAGCAGACCAGATCTTGATTCCATATTTGACGGGTTTAGATGGTATGTACTGCCTGAAGGGGCAGTACTATAAATAGTAAAGTAAATAGTAAAGTAAAGTACAGACACCCCAAAAAACGTAGTACAAAAGTAGTACTTTCAAGTATTTTTACTTAAGTACTTTACACCACTGCCAACTAATAACCTAATCACTGATCAAGCAACATTATGAACTAAACGTTCAAATCCTGTTGCTGCAGGATTATTTGCTGGTCAAATTAAAATCCTACATCTGTATGTGCAGCGTAAGCCTTTTCTTCTCATGATTAGTATGTCGTAAATATTGAACAAATGTTTTGTGACATTGTGTAAAACAAGCCAGGCTGTATCATGAAAAACTTAGAATTACAAAAGATGATCTCTACTCATCTCTTTTGAACCACTCCCTCCCTTTTTAACCACTCCCTCCCTTTTTAACCACTCCCTCCCTTTTTAACCACTCCCTCCCTTTTTTCCCGTTCCGTCGCCCATTCTATTTCTCCACCTAAATAATGCACTGTGGGTATTTGTGTGAATGGAACACAGCCTCTATCTCTCCTTTTAATCCTCCCTCCCTCCCTCCCTCCCTCCCTCATTCGAACATATTCAGCCACTGCCCTCTCTCTCTCTCTGCATTTCACTCATGAATGAGTCGAACGTGACTCCTGAGAGAAGGATTACACCAAGCTGTGTTTATTGTTTAATAAATACTGTAACAGCTATCATGGACATGAGTCAGGGGGAAATGTCTCAGAATTGTAGCTAGCTACACGACTTTTACTTTTGCCCAGAGAAATCATTTTGTGGGTAATTTCAGTAAGCACTATCTGCCGTCACAGCTGCAGCCTACGGGTCTCTCACATCCAGATAAGATGGAGAGAAACTGTTCCCAGGCTTATTGTCTTGCTGGTGATTTAGGGTAGGTGACAGTAGAACACATTCTTGTTGGTCCACTTCATGTACAGTCATAGGGTTCACTGCAGCTTTCAATACATGGAAATAACCTCTCGATGTGAACTATATTTCCCACATCCACGTGTCTGAACAGATAGCAAAAATAATCAACAACATACAGTATGCAGACTGCCATTTCATTGAAGTAGAATGCTAGGATTCAGACACATTTTGTCTGTTTTTGTTGCTTCTTACAATGTTTTTGGCATGCGTCTGATAGCAGGAAGCTCAGATGTTATGGTGTTTCATTCAGATTGTTGTCGGAAAGGACAATTTGTTCTTATACACACTCCAATCTGGTTCTCTGTCTCCTGTTTGATCCAGTGAATGCTGTGACAGATTGTGTGGCGGTGCCAAAACAGTGCCAGTCTAATCAGTGAGTTGGGTGTGTGAAATGAGCACAGTTCATAAAAGGCTGTCACACCGACCCTTAATGTGATTCAGACTGTGGGGAAGTCATGTCCTTTTCAGCACTGTTGTGTGTGTGTGTGTGTGTGTGTGTGTGTGTGTGTGTGTGTGTGTGTGTGTGTGTGTGTGTGTGTGTGTGTGTGTGTGTGTGTGTGTGTGTGTGTGTGTGTGTGTGTGTGTGTGTGTGTGTGTGTGTGTGTGTGTGTGTGATATAGTAACCTATGACTAAGTAGTTTGGATGTAGTGAACTACTTTTTCAAATTAACTTCAGTTAAGTAAACGTAGGTTTGCAAATATACCCGTAATTTACCAACGTTACCGGAATTGTACTTAATTTTGGTAATTAACAGGTCATCTATTGTAACTAGTAATTTATACTTTTACAAATGAATACTAAATGTACAGCAGGGATGCTGTACTATGTTTTACAGTCTGGAAAATGGTTCCGTCAAATATATTTCAGCATCGCTTCTAAAAAGCTAAATTACAGTATTAAGCTGGCAACTCTGGTGCCAGTATAATGCTGTAGATTTACAGTGAAATTCTCCCTGGAATCTAAATGTAAAAATAAATAAATACATTTGCACATAAAATACATTTATTCAAATTAGTAACAACATTAAAAACAATGAACAATACAATTGACAATAGAAGTAAAAAATCAAATCAACGTGTATTTGTCACGCGCGCCGAATACAACAGGTGTAGTAGACCTTACAGTGAAATGCTTACTTACAGGCTCTAACCAACAGTGCAAAAGTTAACACATATGGTTACCTAAGAAAACATGCAGTTTTCAAAGTTGTCTATCAGTAAAGATACTTATAAACAAGTCAAGGTGCAGCACCAAACCGGCATGTGATACAAATATTATTCCACTTCACCACTGCTAAGAAGATATTTACTAAAATAGTCTGAGCGTCACGTGTGTCACCCGACAGTATGAGGTTGGCGTCTGAAACTGAAACTTTGAATATACAGTAGCTATAAGCTTTTACTGTGAAGAAATACAGTATGTTAGAGTCATTTTTACAGGAGGCTTCAAATAACAGTTAATAACAGTATTTCTCTGCATTTTACCCATAAAGCAGTGCAATCTACAGCATTAACGCAGTAAAACACATGTGCCGCATTTGACTGTGCATTCTACAGTGTTTTGCTGTTGAAATGACAGACAAGTCTTACAGTGTAGAGAGACAAATCGGAATGACTGCTCCGTATGGTAATCATTGAGAGACGCAAAGGTTCTACATCCTGACCTGCTTTGTGCGCCTTAGTATCTTCCCCTGCCGCCTGGCTATTGTATTGTTTTCTCAGTGGACCAGATGGATGGTGAGGTTGTGCAGAGATTCTGAGACAGATGTTTTAAGAGGGAGCTTGTGCGTGTGTGTCCTTCTAAAAGGAGTTTTGTTACAACTTCAGCACCATGGACAGGGAACCACATCTACAACGTTTTCCCCCTCTTTGAAACTTGATAGAATCATTAGTGTCGTAGCCTGTGTTTCAAAGACTCATTACTGCTTGTAGCCTGTTTCCATTGATTCATTTGTGGAACTGTATATTTCTCTGTATCTGATAAATAACTACAGTATGTCTAGAATTCATGCAGTCATCGTATGCATTATATGCATTGGCAATTACAGGCATGCCACAGTCAACGTGAGACATAAACCCACGTGTTTTCCATGGGTCAATGTAAAAATAGACGATACAGCTTTATTGCCCTGGCCTGGCGTCACCCATAGCTTCTTCTCAACGCATGGATATATGATTTCCTCCACAGCCTTGATCGCGAGGTGCACGAGCTGAGCGCTGCCTGAGCGGGGTAACGTCACTGTCGGTGGCACCGCGGGCATCAGTCCATTCTCCACAACAGCAGCAGTAGCAGCGAGCGCAACGCTATAGAGCGGCGGCAGGGTCCCTCACATGATCATTTTGAAATGTTGGAGAAACTACGCTGTACAACAACCTTTTACTCCAGAGTCAATGCTGTCGAAGTGCACTTTGAAGGCGTCAAAATGTGCCGTAGCCGGACCATATTTTTGTTGAAGTAAGGAAAGGTCGGAAGAGGGGGAGATTTCCTAAGGATGAGTATAGACAACGGGGAGACATTCAGGCTTTAGCGGTTGGAGCCACTAGAACTTGAGTCTCAGGAGAAAGGTGCGTTCCTACTTGGACAGCGGAATCTTTCTTATTTTTTGGAATAATCATGCCTGTTCGGAGAGGTCATGTTGCGCCACAAAACACCTTTTTGGGGATAATTATAAAGAAATTTGAGGGACAAAGTGAGTATTATCTTTGTGTTTTCACAATAATGTATCTTTAAATTCATAATATTCATAAGGGTAGGAAAATGTATTTTCCTTGCTTGCACACGTACAAAATAAATGAAGTTAATATTTTTTGATCTGACAATTGGTACTTCGACAACAATTTTTTTTAACAATCAGTAAGAGTAGAGCTAATATTGTTGCGCTTGTGATACTTTAGAAGTGGGAGAGTTGAGGGTAAAATAATTTAAATATGGGATATCATTGAGCATTATCTAAGGTACTTCGAAGTAGCAACCACTTATGTTTCTCCACAAGATTACATGGCAATAAGTAGTATCCAAATAACATACATATAACCTTTTTCAAATACTCCCACATTTGAAATGGTTATGGTCAGGTGGTTATGTGCCAGTTATTCAATGTGGATCTCTCTGTTTGATAGTATGGCTATGGCATGAACATGAATCAAGAGGAATGAAGCACACACCTCCATATTAACAAATACTGAAGCAATGCAACCTTAGCCATGATAGGACTGAGAGAGACATGTGTAATGGATCATCTGTATATTTTTGAGTGATTTATAATACAGTGAATATTTTATTCTGTATATAAAGCATCATGCAGTGGTATTATATCACATACCTCTGATGCTACCATGAATGTGTTAACCCACCCATTCCTCCCCACTATGATCTTACACCCTTCTATATGTTCACAGATAAGAAATTCATTATAGCCAATGCCCGGGTTCAGAACTGCGCCATCATCTACTGCAACGATGGCTTCTGTGAGATGACCGGCTTCTCGCGGGCGGATGTGATGCAGAGGCCGTGCACCTGCGACTTCCTCCACGGAGAGTTCACCAACAGGCATGCCATCGCCCAGGTAGCCCAGGCTCTGATGGGGTCTGAGGAGCGCAAGGTGGAGATCACCTACCACCGCAAGGATGGTGAGTACGGGTCACAGAGTCCTCCCCACTGGGCCTCGTTGCTCATGCTTTTCTGTTTATATGACCAAATTGAAGCAGAATATGGGTCAGTGAATGGTGACAGAATAATGCAGGAGAGACAGGAAATGGAATGGGCTTGGCTTGACAATGGACTTTTCTGAAGTGTCAGTAGGTCATTTGTGTTGAACAAAAACACGGACAGAGGTGTATGTTTGACATCTCATTTATTGCCGCTCAGATGGAGGGGGTTTCTGTCTAGAGCTTTTGAAGTAGAAAAACTCAGTATCTATTTGTGAAGACAATTGCATCTCCATACACTCGAATAGGAAATTGAATATTGCACAAACCTAGAAACAAAAATAAATTGGTCAAATCCATTGCCTCTTGGCTAAATACATAAAAAGGTGACATATAATTGAATGAGTCGTGTAGTTTAAGCCGCTTCTGAATTTTCCATGGAGATTATATGAGTTGGCATGACAGCTGCTATTGTTTTGATGGGTCACATGCTTAGCGAGTGGCAGAGTGAAAGTTTAAACCACCTCTCCCATATCCAATAACCAGGGTCACCCAGGGTGCATTGCTGTGCCCTCTAACGATGAGATTCCTTCCTATCCAGATGACTAAGCTTGTAGCGGTTGCGTAATGGTCAAGGTGTATGTAATCACTGGCCTAGCTGACATTTCCACCTACAAGGGCTGAACAGTTTCATAAGAGCTGGTTGAAGCCGGGTTAAAGTTGGTGACTGGTCATGAAACATGGGTTGCTGTGTGCTGACACAACATTTACACCTTGTTAGAGAAATCCTGGGGAGAACCTTGCATGTGGATAGGGGGATGTGGACAGGTAGGGTGGAGGACCGTACTGGAGAGATGGATGACAGAGGTATAAAGGTGAAGAAAGAGAGGACGACGTTGAGGGAACTAGGGACTTGTACTGTTACTAAGCCAGAACATAGTCTGGGGGTCTGATAACGTGATCTAGGTATAGAGGTGTGGATGAACACATGGGTTGTGATGTGGCCATGATAACAAACACCTCATTACCACAAACTCATATCAGTGCTCCAAAGCCTCCGAATGGACCAACTCTGCAGTGTGTTTTTTTCCAACATAGGAGAGGCCTCACAGGCATCGATCGCTTAATGAGGACACAAATACCTTCATGTTGCATTGATCTTCAAACCTGCCATGTTGGGAGAATGAATCAATAGTGTCTGTCCTGCTATCTTTCACTGGCCAGGCCAGCCCCTAGAGATGGGATGAAGGGATGAAAAGAAAGATTGGAGGGGTAGAGACAGAGGGGTCCTAATTATCGTGGCTGGAGCTGTAAGGCTCTAATTACCTCAGTGTCTAAACTTCCTGACTCCGTAAGTTGCGTTCCAAAGGGCACCCTTTTCCCTATATAGTGCACTCCTTTTGACCAGGACCCATAGGGCTGTGGTGAAAAGTAGTACACAAGTAGGGAATATGGTGCTATTTGGGACTCAGACCATGAGCTGTCTAGGGAGGGACCTCATAACACAGACAGTATTTTCACCTCCTTATAACAATTGATTTGATCATAGGCGTTGCATTATAAAACACTCATATTGTGGGTTTAAGTGTGTTAAAACGACATGACTGGTATGCACATCAGGGGCATAGGCATGGTTGGGCCTGGGTGGAAATCCGATTTCTCTCTGATATTGTGTTGCAGAGAGAGATGTGATTGTGGCGTGGGTGATTGGTCATTTGGTTGGATTCTCCCATGGACCACTTGGAGCCTGTAGGCCAATCTCCTCCAATTTACAGTAATCCCCCGACCCGTGGTCCTGACAACCAGTCTCTGTCCTTCACAAACTGTGAAGGATTTTCTTGCCTCAGCAGAATTTTGTCAGGCAGATGAATCTATTATGGGTTGACATCTTGTCCTTTTGGGGAATCTTTGGTGTTCCTTTTCTAGCTTGGTTCTGCTATAAAGTTACAGCACAGTCTCTCTCCTCCTCGAACCGTTTCCTGCGCTTACATCAGACATTAGGCATTGCGTAGTCCTTTAGTAAGTGAGTTATGCCTCTCGCTCGGAACTGCTGTGCATTCAAGTAACCAAAATGGCTGCTTACCTCGCGTCCTACAACATAGAGGTGCCGAGTGTGATGCAATGTTGCAATGATCTTAACGCCATCTGTATTCTACTATCAACCTCGACTTCTTTCAAATGTGCAATCAAAAGTGGTACATTTCAGTTGGCACATTCCAGTTGGCTATTTCAGTTGTCTTTCAGTTCGCTGCTGTCCCTCTGCGTGTCCTGAATACTACAACAACAGAAACACTTAAGGCCATGCAGGTGGCTTGTTCCTTTGGAGACGGAACAAGACAATCTTATTGTAATCACTATACATCATGTAGTGCGTGCGTGTGTCTGTGGTGACGTCATTCGTTCCGATTCGGTCCCTTTTTTAAATTTAATCAAGAGGAAACCAGAGCTTGATGCCTCTGTGCTGCGATGGGATCCATTTACAGTCTTCACATTCATCCGTGTTTCAGTTTGGTCTGATGAACGCTCACAGTAGAGTTCTCTTCTGTTCTCCTTCTCTGTCTCTCACTCTGCCGAAGTAGTGTAATGACAGTCGTGAAATTCTGTCACACAGCAACATCCTGTTTTACAAATGCTTAATCTAAACCTATCCTATTACACGCAGCCTATTCTATTGAATCGAATGCCAGTTCAGTTGAATGTAGTCGGTGTTCTGTGTGTGTGTGGTCTGTGTGGAGGCACCACTATAATACATAATTTCTCAATTTGAATTTCTCACCGTATTCATATATTCAAATGGAATAATCAAACAGCCTTAACCTCTATTACACAGAGCAGACTGTGGGGATTGGGTAGAGTAGAGAAACTCATACATGCTGTGTGGCCAATCACCATCTCTCATGCATAAACATCATGGGGTGCATCCCAAATTACTCCTTATTCCTCATTTAGTGCACTGCTTTTGACGAGGGCCCATAGGGTTTATTGGGCCCATATTTTTATTGCGTGCTGGGCAGGTCACGAGGGTAACACACATGAGGGTAAGTCAACATTCTAGACCAGAGGGTCAGACATGCCCAAACACAAACACATTAGGTAAACAGAGAGGGAGAGGACAGATGAGTTGGTGACTGTAGAATTTTAGGGTTTTGCATACCTGATTCAACACACACTCTTACTCTCTCTCTCTGTCTCTCTCTCACCATGCTCTCTCTCTCTCTCTCTGTCTGTCTGTCTGTTTCTCTCTCACCATGCTCTCTCTCTCTCTGTCTGTCTGTGTCTGTCTGTCTCTCTCACCATGCTCTCTCTCTCACCATGCTCTCTCTCTCTCTCTCTCTGTCTCTCACCATGCTCTCTCTGCTCTCTCGCTCTCTCTGCTCTCTGTAGAATTTCAGGGTTTTGCATACCTGATTCAACACACACTCACTTTTACTCTCTCTCACCATGCTCTCTTTCTATCTCTCTCTCTCTCTCTGTCTGTCTGTTTCTCTCTCTCTGTCTGTCTGTCTGTTTCTCTCTCTCTGTCTGTCTGTCTGTCTGTCTGTCTGTCTGTCTGTCTGTCTGTCTGTCTGTCTGTCTGTCTGTCTGTCTGTCTGTCTGTCTGTCTGTCTGTCTGTCTGTCTGTCTGTCTGTTGTCTGTCTGTCTGTCTGTCTGTCTGTCTGTCTGTCTGTCTGTTTCTCTCTCTGTCTGTCTGTTTCTTTCTCTGTCTCTCGCTCTCTCTCTGTCTGTCTCTCTCTCTGTCTGTCTCTCTCTCTCTGTCTGTCTGTCTGTCTGTCTGTCTGTCTGTCTGTCTGTCTGTCTGTCTGTCTGTCTGTCTGTCTGTCTGTCTGTCTGTCTGTCTGTCTGTCTGTCTGTCTGTCTGTCTGTCTCTCTCTCTCTCTCTCTGTCTCTCTCTGCTGTGATGGCACACTGTGGTATTTCACCCAGGAGATACAGAGTATGGGAGTTAATCTAAATGGGGTTTGTTTTCGCTCTCTATCTCTCTTTGTTGCGCTGTCTGTCTAGATCTGTAGGTGCCACAATAATGACTCGTTCCAATTAGTGGCATTTTAAAAACGAAACATTACATTGACTACCCCATGAAACATAGTATTTCTGGATTTCTGAGTAAATCTGCCATTAGTCTCATGCTTCACACTTGAGAAATATAACTCTGTCCCTCTATCCCTGTGTGTGTGTGTGTGTGTGTTTGTGCGCGTATGTGTTGCCGTGCGCGTGTGTGTTGCCGTGCGCGTATGTGTGCATGTGTGTGCGTACGTGCGTGTGTGTGTTGCCGTGCGCGTATGCGTGCGCGTGTGTGTGTACGTGCGCGCTCGTGTGTGTGTGTGTGTGCGCGCGTGTGCATATTTTTATGTCCAATCTGTTTAGTTATTGTCTTTCTTCAGTTTTGTTAGGTACTTATAATATCAGTGAGACAATACTTTGCATTCATTGGCTACATTAAAGTCCCTATCATTCACTCTGGGTTTCCGCCATAGGCATTGAACTTATCTAACTAGCATGAAGCGAAGCTCTCTGTCACCATTGGAATGACAAAGCACCAACCTGCAGTAGTATGCAAAGTGATGATATGTGCATAAAGCCATCTATTGAACTGAATGACTTTCGAGAGCAGAGAGTGGGATGTCATTTTTATGTGGATTTGCTGTGCAAACAAGATAATCTCTCTGCAGTATGGCCTGTAGTCAAATCTGCTATATCAGGTTCCACAGTCTCACGGAATCAGGAGAGAAGACTGAGGTAATGTCACCAACAGTGCATATGCTACTGAGGCAAAAGAGATTGAAAGAGAAAGAAAGAGGGGGAAGAAAGAGGAGGAAGAAAGATGGACAGAGAAGGAGAAAGGGAGGGAGAAGGAGAGAGATGGAGAAAGGAAAGAGGGAGGGAGGGATCAAAATAGAGAGGGAGATAGGGAGAAAGAGATACAGTGAGTGGGAGGGAGGAGAATTCAGGTGCTGGATATTTCCATCACGGGGACACCCTCTTGAATTTAATTCAAGCTCATCTGAGCAGCCAATCTCAATTATAGATGAGCCTGGCACCAGTTATCTGTCTGTCTGTTTCTCTCTCTCGCTCTCACTCTCTCTCTCTCGCTCTCTCTCTCTGTCTGTCTCTCCCTCTCTTTTCCCCATCTTTCTCTCGCTCTGTTTCTCTCTCTCTCCCTCTCTTTTCCCCATCTCTCCCTCTCCCTCTAGCTTTCTCTCCCACTCTCTGCCCCCCCTCCCACGAGTCCAGCCAAGTCCTGGAGGTATCCTCTTCTACTGCAGTGTGTTCACAGTGGGACTCAGTCTCACTTTAGTACAGTATATGCGTATCGATGACAACAGGGCCCCACTGCAACTCTAAAGGTAATAGATACACTACATGACCAAAAGTATGTGTACACCTGCTTGTCAAGCATCTCATTCCAAAATCATGGGCATTAGTATGGAGTTGGTCCCCCCTTTGCTGCTATAACAGCCTCCACTCTTCTGGGAAGGCTTTGCACTAGATGTTGGAACATTGCTGAGGGACTTGATTCCATTCAGCCACAAGAGCATTAGTGAGGTCGGGCACTGATGTTGGGTAATTAGGCCTGGCTCGCAGTCGGCATTCCAATTCATCCCAAAGGTGTTTGATGGGGTTGAGGTCAGGGCTCTGTGCAGACCAGTCAAGTTCTTCTGCACAAATCTTGACAAATCATTTCTGTATGGAGCTCACTTTGTGCATGGGCGTATTGTCATGCTGAAACAGGAAAGGGCCTTCGCCAAACTGTTGCCACAAAGTTGAAAGCACAGAATCTAGAATGTCATTGTATGCTGTAGCGTTAAGAATTGCCTTCACTGGAACTAAGGGCCCTAACCCGAACCATGAAAAACAGCCCCATACCATTATTCATCCTCCACCAAACTTTACAGTTGACATATATCCATTTGGTCAGGTAGCATTCTCCTGGCATCCACCAAACCCAGATTTGTCTGTCAGACTACCAGATGGTGAAGCGTGATTCATCACTCCAGCAACCCGAGGACAGATGATTTTTACACGCTGTGCGCTTCAGCACTCGGTGGTCCTGTTCTGTGAGCTTGTGTGGCCTACCACTTTGCGGCTGAGCCGTTGTTGCTCCTCGACGTTTCCACTTCACAATAATAGCACTTACAGTTTACTGGGGCAGCTCTAGCAGGGCAGAAATTTGATGAACTGACTTTTTGGAAAGGTGACATCCCATGATGGTGCCACGTTGAAAGTCACTGAGCTCTTCAGTAAGGCCATTCAACTGCCAATGTTTGTCTATGGAGATTGCATGGCGGTGTCCTCAATTGTATGCACCTGTCAGCAACGGGTGTGGCTGAAATAGGCAAATCCACTAATTTGAAGGGGTGTCCACGTACTTTTGTATATATTGCGTACAATATGACAGGGATGAATAGCTGTGTTGTTGTGGATAGGTTTTCATTGTGCACCAGTTCAATTTGCACTACTGTCAAAGTTCATGACGTCCTAGCCTGTTGGTAGGTGTGTCGGAGAGATGGCAGCTTGCATGTTGAAGCAATAAGCAAACTCTTGCATTGGTTGGTTATGTATGACAATACATTGTGTGAAACAGAACAAATATAAGCACTCCCTACATTGGGTGTAGAATGAAACAGTAAAATAATTTATTTCAGGCTACTTCATTTGGTAAAAAATTTCCGCTGCGTCTTCGCATGACCATTTGGAAATCAGTTTCAGTTCACAATGAACTCCTCTCTTGCCTATTGTGCCCCTCCCCCTACTCACGTACCCCTAAAACAGAGATTGTTTTAGTCACAGAGTTACCGCATAGTGTTGTCATAGCAACAGATGGAGGATGGAACCAGCCGACATGTATTATCTTGTTCTCTTCTCTAATCTATCATGGCATGTCTCCACCAGCACCTGAAGCACTGGAGCTCACTGTAGCCATGACGATTGTCAATTCCATTCTCATGAGATGGGCAGATTGCTGAATCGTGCTGTTTGTGCAGTTCAAGGGATTATGAGATGTTCAATGAGATGTTTTGTCAAAGGAAGTTCATTCTGTTAATTGTCATTAGTGCCCTAGTTGTGATACTGGATATGCCTAAGACTTAGCCATAGGGTAGCCTACATACTGTAGGGCCATGCCCATATAAGACACTATATACAGATGTAGGATCTTAATTTGGGCCTGTTTGCTACAGCAGGAAAAGAATCCAGCTGCAACGAATGGACATTTTTGAAGGGATTGATAAAAAAAATTGTTTTCAAAGTGGAAATGACAAACTTTGTTTTCAAAGTGGAAATGACAAACTTTAAATGTCTTTTTTTAACCAAAATTACACTAGAAGAACGCTATCCTGCAACAGGGTGATCAAATTAAGATCTTACATCTGTAGACACTCCTATATTTTATCTCCACACATGTCACCCGTGGGGAACCATGGGTATCTGACCTGATGCAGAACTCTACCCTAGGGGATGCCATGTCTGGTTGAGTATGGATGAATGTAGAGCAGGGTGTTCAGGCTTTGAAAACACCTGAATCAACTAATTAGATCCTTGTTGATTTGTTGTATTTGTAAAACAGGTGTGTTACTTCTGAACGGGAACAAAATCTATGTATTGCTTTGACTGACTGACTGACTGACTGACTTGATGGCATTACAACAGCCTCCAAACAGCAAACAAAGTAGCCAACCAGGCAGGTGGTATTCTTCACCCTTCCCTCTCCTACTCTCTCTTCCCACCCTCCCCCCTCTTTTTTCTCCTCCTATTTTCCCTCCATCCTCTCCCCATATGGCTACAGTCCTAGAGGCTACCTTATCGAGATCCTAGCAGTGCACCAGATCCCTGCAAAACAACATCCAGCCCAGCTAGCTACCATCAAAGAAGATCAGCCAAACGACATATTGGCAGGGATAAGAAACATATTTGATAGGTTATACACTCTCAATTTCGATATATATTCTACATATGGAAATCAATATTTCCAAATGAGCTTAGATATCTCCTCTTAGGGTTGTCAGTGCAGCACATATAGGCGTAGGTGTACACTTTATTGATACAATTGTGATTCTGTGGCCATTATTATCTGGCGTAATAGACTTTCACCCCTGATCCCTTCACTTGTATCATTCATGGATTTACATGTGTGAACATTCTATCTGTGAATGAACAGTCATTCACCATTTCATTCGCTACTGCTGGTGACTGTTGATTGTGTTGGTCCAATCATGGTTGTTTGTGTATTCAATGAGGCTGATACTTCTACAGTTCCTTGATAAATTGATGGGATCCTTTGATGGGTATCAACTTTTCGAGAGATTTATTGAATTAAAGTGAGAGTAATCACAAAATCACAAAACGTTTCTTTAGATTGTTTGATATAAAAGTTATTTTCAATGCATTTAAAGATTGAAGATAGTGGATGAGTCTGAGCTAGTTCTGGATACTCCCTCTCTCTTTCCGTTCACTCCTATTTAGGGCTCCAAAGCTACCGGTAATTTACCAAAGTTACCGGAATCTTCAGTAATTTTGGTAATTAACAGAAAATATATGGCAATCTATCGTAACTTTGGTAATTTATACTTGAGAATGTATTCATATAGTATTAATTTGTTATATCTGTGTCCATATTGTCCATGATTTTCCAGTAGACAGACCATATGGTTCAAGAGAAAATAGACTTAAAATGAAAAACTTTTATTGAACTAGGCAAGTCAGTTAAGAACAAATTCTTATTTACAATGAAGGCCTACCAAAAGGAAAACGACCTCCTGCGGGGACAGGGGCTGGAATTACAAATGAAAATGGCCTTCGGGGCAGTCTGGCAGAGTTGCAAAGAAAAAGCCATATCTCAGACTGGCCAATAAAAAGAAAAGATTAAGATGGGCAAAAGAACACAGACACTGGACAGAGGAACTCTGCCTAGAAGGCCAGCATCCCGGAGTTGCCTCTTCACTGTTGATGTTGAGACTGGTGTTTTACGGGTACTATTTAATGAAGCTGCCAGTTGAGGACTGTTTCTCAAACTAGACACAAATGTACTTGTCCTCTTGCTCAGTTGTGAACTGGGGCCACCCACTCCTCTTTCTATTCTGGTTAGAACCAGTTTGCGCTGTTCTGTGAAGGGAGTAGTACACAGTGTTGTACAGGATCTTCAGTTTCTTGGCAATTTCTCACATGGAATAGCCTTCATTTCTCAGAACAAGAATAGACTGATGAGTTTCAGAAGAAAGTCTTTGTTTCTGGCCATTTTCAGCCTGTAATCGAACCCACAAATGCTGATACTCTAGATACTCAACTAGTCTAATGGAGGACAGTGTTATTGCTTCTTTAATCAGAACAACAGTTTTCAACTGTGCTAACATAATTGCAAAAGTGTTTTCTAATGATCAATTAGCCATTTAAAATGATGAACTATACAAAAATGATTAGCTAACGCAACGTGCCATTGGAACACAGGAGTGAAGGTTACTGATAATGGGCCTCTGTACGCCTATCTAGATATTCCATAAAATTCAGCCGTTTCCAGCTACAATTGTCATTTACAACAACATTAACAATGTCTACACTGTATTTCTGATCAATTTGATGTTATTTTAATTTACAAAAAATTTGCTTTTCTTTCAGAAAACAAGGAAATGACTAAGTGACCCCAAACTTTTGAACGGTAGTGTATATACCTACGGTAGTGTATATATACAGGTGAAGTCAGAAGTTTACATAGACCTTAGCCAACTACATTTAAACTCAGTTTTTCATAATTCCTGTTATTTAATCCTAGTGTCACGCGGAACTAGGTGGGTGAGGAAGGAATCGGGCGCAGAGAGTTCCACTGGGAAAAGGTGCTCTTTAATATGGCACAAAAATAAACAAGCCCAAAATACAGGGCGCGGACAGTAAATGTGACTACCCAAAACACAGGGTGCCAAGTTCAGAAATACAAACACCTCTACCTAACGCACACATGTAACACAAATACAATCCCACACAAAACAAGGGCGGGTACACGTACTTTAAATAAGGAAGCTCATTAAGCACATACAACAGGACACAGGTGAAACTAATAAGACAAAACAAACAGACAACGAAAAAGGGATCGGTGGCAGCTAGTAGGCCGGTGACAACGACCGCCGAGCACCGCCCGAACAGGCAGGGGAGCCAAATTCGGCGGAAGTCGTGACACCTAGTAACACTTTCCTGTCTTAGGTCAGTTAGGATCACCACTTCATTTTAAGAATGTGAAATGTCAGAATAATAGTAGAGAGAATGATTTATTCCAGCTTTTATTTCTTTCATCACATTCCCAGTAGGTCAGAAGTTTACATACTTTGTTGTCCTTAAGCCATTTTGCCACAACTTTGGAAGTATGCTTAGGGTCATTGTCCATTTGGAAGACCAATTCGTGACCAGGTTTTAACTTCCTGACTGATGTCTTGAGATGTTGCTTCAATATATCCACATAATTTTCCTCCCTCATGATGCAATCTATTTTGTGAAGTGCACCAGTCCCTCCTGCAGCAAAGCGCCCTCACAACATGATGCTGCCACGACCGTGCTTCAAGGTTGGGATGGTGTTCTTCGGCTTGCAAGCCTCCCCCTTTTTCCTCCAAACATAACAATGGTCATTATGGCCAAACAGTTCTATTTTTGTTTCATCAGACCAGAGGACATTTCTCCAAAAGGTTAAATCTTTGTCCCCATGTGCAGTTGCAAACCGGCTTTTTTATAGCGGTTTTGGAGCAGTGGCTTCTTCCTTGTTTCAGGTTATGTCGATATAGGACTCGTTTTACTGTGGATATAGACACTTTTGTATCTGTTTCCTCCAGCATCTTCACAAGGTCCTTTGCTGGTGTTCTGGGATTGATTTGCACTTTTCGTACCAACGTACGTTCATCTCTAGGAGGCAGAACGCGTCTCCTTCCTGAGCGGTATGATGGCTGCGTAGTCCCATGGTGTTTATACTTGCGTACTATTGTTTGTATAGATGAACGTGGTACCTTCAGGCGTTTGGAAATTGCTCTCAAGGATGAACCAGACTTGTGGAAGTCTACAATTGTATTTCTGAGGTCTTGGCTGATTTCTTTTGATTTTCCCATAATTTCAAGCAAAGATACTGAGTTTGAAGGTAGGCCTTGAAATACAGTACATCCACAGGTATACCTCCAATTGACTCAAATGATGTCAATTATCCTATCAGAAGCTTCTAAAGCCCTGACAGCATTTACTGGAATTTTCCAAGCTGTTTAAAGGCACAGTCGACTTAGTGTATGTAAACTTCTGACCCACTGGAATTGTGATACAGTGAATTATGAGTTAAATAATCTGTCTGTAAACAATTGTTGGAAAAATGACTTGTGTCACCGCACAAAGTAGATATATTGTAAATGCTAACAAACACTCTATGGCCTCTTAACATGGTTAAAACAATACTTTTGATATCATGGAGGGTCAGTTCTTGCACCCATAGTTCTGTCTATTAACCAGAGAGTGGTTACATTTCTCCAGGACCATCCCTCAGTTTTTTTTATACCAAAACAGAGGTGGGGAGTCATTTGGTTATTGTTTCATCTGTGGATTTCCCCTTTAAACAGCTGCATGTCATCAAGATATCAAGGTGTCACCAAAAAAAAGGTCAACAACAGACCTAAAGCAAATGCAGCATATGGCATTCATTTTCACATGTAAATAGCACTCAGTAGTGCTCAAAGCAGCCCACTCCATGAGCGCAGCATTTATTCTTCAACTCAAATCAATAAGCCCAGTCAGTCCTCCATGACAACAAAATCATAAACAGAGTAAGTCTTTGCTAATTAGTCCGTAGTTTTGGAGTTATGCTCAGGTTAAAAAATATGTGCCTATATCTATACTGACATATTATTGAAGATCAAGTGGTATAACATTTATTGGAATGACTGGAATTCTGATAGACTTTTGTTTTTAATGAAAAGATATAATGTTAATCATATTATTATATGTAGTACAGTAGAAAGCAATGGGTTAGAAGAAGCCCTCATAACCAACCCATAAATTAAAATGTAACATCCATATATGGCCAGCTGTGTAAACTTTAACATTGATTCATCCTGCAATAGATGTGGCTCAATTGGTAACATGCACTTGTGTCTTCTTCTGATGCCTCTTAAGGCGAAAGTAATCTAAAAGTAGCTGAATGTAATCAGACTACGTTACGGAGTTTGGGTAATCCAAAAGTTACGTTGCTGATTACAATTTTGGACAGGTAACTATAACGGATTACATTTAGAAGGTAACTTACCCAACCCTGGGCTCGCCTCCCAGGAACTCACCAGCCCATTACTAATGCTAAATGCCAAGCTGGCATCCACACTTTAGCCCAGCCCAAGGACTGCCTTTGACGGAGATTGAATCAGCCAACCCTCCAATGCCATAAGAGAACGCCCCGGGCACCCCGACCTATTTCATCACTTCTGCCATTCTTCTCAATTAGAGTTGACGCCCAGATTATCAAAGCACATTTGCATTGGCAAAACGCTGACATTTACTGCTTGCTATTTCTCCTCACTTCTGTCCATTTGAATCTGCGTCAAGTGTTGCTCTCCAAAGGAAGGCTATGGGCTGTAGGATATCCGTGTTTCGTTGCTCGAGACTCAAAACGTGGACTAAAGACATGGACAAGTGCGGGTGTTCAAACACGGCCATAGACTCTCCCTACTTGAAAGTTTGGACTTGGGCAAATGGTGAAGAAGTGGCATTGAATGAAAAAGATGCTGTATGTGTTAGGTACAAACAGCTAGCTGCCAACACATTTCAGCAGGTGTCCTCTACATTTCAACATTGGTAAAATACTGAAATGAGCATGTAGTATGTTGAAGCCTACTCAAGTGTAAATCAGCCTCTTTGGAAAGACGATGGTAGATTATGCAACGCCTATGTAGCGCCAGCATATGTCTAGTCTGATTTCGTCTGGAGTGTCATGATGTATACACTGAGCATACCCAGACATTGGGAACACCTTCCTAATATTGAGTTGCTGGCCCATGTTGACTCCAATGCTTCCCACAATTGTGTCAAGTTGGCTAGATGCCCTTTGAGTGGTGGACCATTCTTGATACACACATGAAACTGTTGAGTGTGAAAAACACAGCAGCGTTGCAGTTCTTGACAAAAACCGGTGTGCCTGGCTACCTACTACCATACACCATTCAAAGGAACTTCAATCTTTTGTCTTACCTATTCCCCTGCTGAATGGCACACACACACAATCCATGTCTTAATTGTCTCAAGGCTTAAAAGTCCTTCTTTAACCTGTCTCCTCCCCTTCATCTCCACTGGTTGAAGTGTATTTAACAAGTGACATGAATGAGGGATCATAGCTTTCGCCTGGATTCACCTGGTCAGTCTGTCATGTTTTGTATACACTGTGTATTTCTAGCTCCACTCAGAGCTCGGTTCTTTCTAGAACCCACTGAGCCTTCAATCACTCTCCGTTGTTTTCTTGACGAGTCGGCCATTTGTGATCGCAGGGACACTGTATGGTGCTGAATGCATCCAACAGACGAACAACATCAAAAGTAGCACCACCTCATCAATCCATTCAGGACATGGACAGGGTCGTATTCACCAGGCACCAAATGAAAGCAACATGGACTGAAACAGGGAGCAACTACTTGAACCGTTGGGCATTAACAAATACAAACCAGAGCAAGGACACAGAGCTGCATGGGAGGGGCCCGCCTAATGGAGTTAGAACGTGGGAAACCCTGGGTTAGAGTAGCGCTTTCCCTTCCCTCCAGGATCAGTTGCTCTCCGCTCTTTGTGTTTTTAAATGTCCCCTGGAGGGAGGATTACATTTCTGGAGCCTCCATGCTGCCTGTTAGAAAAAGACTGGGCTGCTTGAGTGTCTCTCTCTCTCGGAAGGTGGGCGGAAAGCGTCTAGTCGACCATTAAGGAAGCTTTGACAATTTGAAAGAGAGAAAGGGAGAACATGCAGATCCAGCACGCGGGTGCTGGAGGAGGAAATTATAACACAAATAAAAAAGGACCAAGAAACATGTGGATTCTCCTTCCTCCTTTCCTTGTCAATTAAATTAAAAACACCTAAACCCGACGACCACTTGGAATTGAAGTGCGGTACTGTAACTAGAAGTGGGACTACAATTTTCACTCCGGAGGTGAAATAATCTCGTCCCGAGCAGCTCCTGAAACAGCTCTCTCCCTCTCCCCTGCACTGACAGCTGTCAGGAATTAGCTTCTACTGTGGTTTATGCCCTTAGGCCAATACGGTACCAACCATCAGCTAGCTCCCTCATTGCTGCACGCCTCAGGTCTCATCAGTGTCACTTCCCTACGTCCCTCTACTCTAACTTCCCACCACCGTCCACTGTCCTCTGAGAGCGCAATCTAAAATGACTCCCACTGCAGAGACGTTCACAGTATATACCTATCTATGGAACCATCTGTCAAGAACTATCCGTACGCAATTGTCTCCTAGGTGGGTTGTTGTACTGTAGTGTAGATGGTAGAAGCTGTGGAACTGGCAGAGATGGAGGGGGAGAGGGAGCGAGGGGGGGGCAGAGAGACAGACAGACAGACTGAGATGGAGAGAGAGAGAGAGAGGGAGATACAGAGAGACAGAGAGAGAGAGAGAGAACAGGGAGACAGAGAGAGAGACAGAGAGAAGGTGACTTGAAAGGGTTGATGATTCTCTCTTAAAGGGACCAGGGACTGACTGCCTGTGTTCTTCAGCTGCTGAGATGGAGAGAGAGAGAGAGAGACAGAGAGAAGGTGACTTGACAGGGTTGATGATTCTCTCTTAAAGGGAACAGGGACTGACTGCCTGTGTGCTTCAGCTGCTGAGATGGAGAGAGAGAGAGAGAGAGACCGAGAGAAGGTGACTTGAAAGGGTTGATGATTCTCTCTTAAAGGGACCAGGGACTGACTGCCTGTGTGCTTCAGCTGCTGAGATGGAGCCTCTTGATGAACACCATTGTTTTAATTATTGATAGTGGAAATGGAATCTAATGACATTTTCCAGCATCTTGAAACGGAAATTTCCCCAAATGCTATATTTATTTATGAGCAGTAAGCACACATAGGACACTTTGTTGTGTATTCACACACACACACACACACACCCACACACACACACACACACACACCTTTCAACTCAGAATGATGGACCACACTCCCAAACCCCCTGTTGTTCATCAAATGGATTGCAAGGCATCAGTCACTATACAGTAGCAGTTTGAAAGTGTTTCTAACTCATTTCAACTAGACGTAGAAAACTTGACTAGGACAGGAGAAATAACGTAAAGTATTAGGAGTCGTCCTTTTCCTTAACTTTTCTCGATGTGACAAATGCTGGTATCTACAGTTGGACAAACATCAAAATGTATCTTCAATTTGTGAGATCATTGTTGCTTTTCAATTAACTACCGTCAGTGTAATTTGAATAAAAACACATACACATTGTCTTTTCTCTCTTCCAGTCATTTAGACTTGCTGTGGCATGTATAGCCATAACATATGCCATGCCACCAGCCAGGGGGCAGCTGAATCCTTCCCTACTTTCTGTGAGATTACATATTTTCAGGATTTCCAGGTAGTCTCGATAATCTAGGTAGCTAGTCTGGAGAGGAAATGAAGCCGAGTGGAACATGTTTAAATAGTTCAGACCCACCACATCCTCATGGGGCTTAGGGTCAGACTTTCTCTCTCTTTCTCTCTCACACACACACAAAGTAGCAATGTGTGCGACGTATTGGCCTGTTTGCGTTCTGCGTTCTGAGTGTGAGAAGGTATTTGCTGTTTATACAGTATGATTTGTGTGTGTGTGTATGTTTGGATGAGCCTGTATTGACCCACAAATGAATAGTTTCTCTTTTTGTTTCTTATGAACTTGCATATTCGAATGCATTTTTCTTTAAACCGACTTAGTTGTTTCCAACATAGAGAGTTGTTGGCATGTGGCAACACATAAACAGTTCAGCTTAATGGGAATTCCCTCTCTAAATAAGCTATGGCTAGTCCTAATAAGCTATAGCTAGTCCTAATAAGCTATGGTTAGTCCTAATAAGCTATGGCTAGTCCTAATAAGTTATGGCTAGACCTAATAAGCTATGGCCAGTAATAAGTCATATGGAACCATTCACAGGTCAAATTGAATAATGCAGTAGTAATTTGAGATGGTACTCTACATTTGATTAGATCAGTTATGCTCATTTGTTAGTATGCCAGAGTGCTATGCTTTTATCACCAGTATCAGGTAGCCAATGTGGGTCTCGAATGTGCATCGCTACCTGTAAGTCAGTGTGTTCCAGTGCGTTTGGTCATCACTAACTGTAAGTCAGCGTGTTCCGGTGCGTTTGGCCATCACTAACTGTAAGTCAGCGTGTTCCGGTGCGCTTGGTCATCACTAACTGTAAGTCAGCGTGTTCCGGTGCGTTTGGTCATCACTAACTGTAAGTCAGCGTTCTCCGGTGCGTTTGGCCATCACTAACTGTAAGTCAGTGTTCTCCGGTGCGTTTGGCCATCACTAACTGTAAGTCAGCGTGTTCCGGTGCGTTTGGCCATCACTAACTGTAAGTCAGCGTGTTCCGGTGCGTTTGGCCTTCACTAACTGTAAGTCAGCGTTCCGGTCGTTTGGTCATCACTAACGGTGTGTTTGGTCATCACTAACTGTAAGTCAGCGTGTTCCGGTGCGTTTGGCCATCACTAACTGTAAGTCAGCGTGTTCCGGTGCGTTTGGCCATCACTAACTGTAAGTCAGCGTGTTCCGGTGCGTTTGGTCATCACTAACTGTAAGTCAGCGTGCGGTGTTTGGTCATCACTAACTGTAAGTCAGCGTTTGTGCGTTTCATCACTAACTGTAAGTCAGCGTTTGGTGCGTTTGGCCATCACTAACTGTAAGTCAGCGTGTTCCGGTGCGTTTGGCCATCACTAACTGTAAGTCAGCGTGTTTGGCCATCACTAACTGTGCGTGTTCCGTTTGGCCATCACTAACTGTAAGTCAGCGTGTTCCGGTGCGTTTGGTCATCACTAACTGTAAGTCAGCGTGTTCCGGTGCGTTTGGTCATCACTAACTGTAAGTCAGCGTGTTCACTAACTGTAAGTCAGCGTGTTTTGGTCATCACTAACTGTAAGTCAGCGTGTTCCGGTGCGTTTGGTCATCACTAACTGTAAGTCAGCTGTAAGTTCCGGTGCGTTTGGTCATCACTAACTGTAAGTCAGCGTGTTCCGGTGCGTTGGCCATCACTAACTGTAAGTCAGCAGCGTTTGGTCTGTAAGTGCGTGTTCCGGTGCGTTTGGTCATCACTAACTGTAAGTCAGCGTGTTCCGGTGCGTTTGGTCATCACTAACTGTAAGTGCGTGTTCCGGTGCGTTTGGTCATCACTAACTGTAAGTCAGCGTTTCCGGTGCGTTTGGTCATCACTAACTGTAAGTCAGCGTGTTCCGGTGCGTTTGGTCATCACTAACTGTAAGTCAGCGTGTTCCGGTGCGTTTGGCCATCACTAACTGTAAGTCAGCGTTTGTTCACTAACTGTAAGTCAGCGTGTTTGGTTTCATCACTAACTGTAAGTCAGCGTGTTCCGGTGCGTTTGGTCATTAACTGTAAGTCAGCGTGTTCCGGTGCGTTTGGTCATCACTAACTGTAAGTCAGCGGTGCGTTTGGTCATCACTAACTGTAAGTCAGCGTGGTGCGTTTGGTCATCACTAACTGTAAGTCAGCGTGTTCCGGTGCGTTTGGCCATCACTAACTGTAAGTCAGCGTGTTCCGGTGCGTTTGGCCATCACTAACTGTAAGTCAGCGTGTTCCGGTGCGTTTGGCCATCACTAACTGTAAGTCAGCGTGTTCCGGTGCGTTTGGCACTAACTGTTCAGCGCTGGTGCGTTTGGTCATCACTAACTGTAAGTCAGCGTGTTCCGGTGCGTTTGGTCATCACTAACTGTAAGTCAGCGTGTTCCGTTTGGCCATCACTAACTGTGCGTTTGGCCATCACTAACTGTAAGTCAGCGTGTTCCGGTGCGTTTGGCCATCACTAACTGTAAGTCAGCGTGTTCCGGTGCGTTTGGCCATCACTAACTGTAAGTCAGCGTGTTCCGGTGCGTTTGGTCATCACTAACTGTAAGTCAGCGTGTTCCGGTGCGTTTGGCCATCACTAACTGTAAGTCAGCGTGTTCCGGTGCGTTTGGTCATCACTAACTGTAAGTCAGCGTGTTCCGGTGCGTTTGGTCATCACTAACTGTAAGTGCGTTTGGCCATCACTCACTGTAAGTCAGCGTGTTCCGGTGCGTTTGGCCATCACTAACTGTAAGTCAGCGTGTTCCTGTGCGTTTGGTCATCAATAACTGTAAGTCAGCGTTCTCCGGTGCGTTTGGTCACCACTAACTGTAAGTCAGCGTTTGGTCTCACTAACTGTAAGTCGTTTGGTCATCACTAACTGTAAGTCAGCGTGTTCCGGTGCGTTTGGTCATCACTAACTGTAAGTCAGCATTCTCAGCGTTCTCACGTCACTAACTGTAAGTCGTTTGGTCATCACTAACTGTAAGTCAGCGTGTTCCGGTGCGTTTGGTCATCACTAACTGTAAGTCAGCATGTTCCGGTGCGTTTGGTCATCACTAACTGTAAGTCAGTCAGCGTGTTAACTGTAAGTGCGTTTGGTTTGGTCATCACTAACTGTAAGTCAGCGTGTTCCGGTGCGTTTGGTCATCACTAACTGTAAGTCAGCGTTTGTTCACTAACTGTAAGTGCGTTTGGTCATCACTAACTGTAAGTCAGCGTGTTCACTAACTGTAAGTCAGCGTTTGGTCATCACTAACTGTAAGTCAGCGTTCTCCGGTGCGTTTGGTCATCACTAACTGTTCCGGTGCGTTTGGTCATCACTAACTGTAAGTCAGCGTGTTCCGGTGCGTTTGGCCATCACTAACTGTAAGTCAGCGTGTTCCGGTGCGTTTGGTCATCACTAACTGTAAGTCAGCGTGTTCCGGTGCGTTTGGTCATCACTAACTGTAAGTCAGCGTGTTCCGGTGCGTTTGGCCATCACTAACTGTAAGTCAGCGTGTTCCGGTGCGTTTGGTCATCACTAACTGTAAGTCAGCGTGTTTGGTCATCACTAACTGTAAGTCAGCGTGTTTGGTTTCATCACTAACTGTAAGTCAGCGTGCGTTTTCCGGTGCGTTTGGCCATCACTAACTGTAAGTCAGCGTGTTCCGGTGCGTTTGGCCATCACTAACTGTAAGTCAGCGTTCTCCGGTGTGTTTGGTCATCACTAACTGTAAGTCAGCGTGTTCCGGTGCGTTTGGCCATCACTAACTGTAAGTCAGCGTGTTCCGGTGCGTTTGGCCATCACTAACTGTAAGTCAGCGTGTTCCGGTGCGTTTGGCCATCACTAACTGTAAGTCAGCGTGTTCCGGTGCGTTTGGCCATCACTAACTGTAAGTCAGCGTGTTCCGGTGCGTTTGGTCATCACTAACTGTAAGTCAGCGTGCGTTTGGTCATTAACTCGTTTGGGTGCGTTTGGCCATCACTCACTGTAAGTCAGCGTGTTCCGGTGCGTTTGGCCATCACTAACTGTAAGTCAGCGTGTTCCGGTGCGTTTGGTCATCACTAACTGTAAGTCAGCGTTTGTTCTAACTGTAAGTCAGCGTGTTCACTGTAGTCAGCGTGTTTCCGGTGCGTTTGGCCATCACTAACTGTAAATCAGCGTGTTCCGGTGCGTTTGGCCATCACTAACTGTAAGTCAGCATGTTCCGGTGCGTTTGGCCATCACTAACTGTAAGTCAGCGTGTTCCGGTGCGTTTGGCCATCACTAACTGTAAATCAGCGTGTTCCGGTGCGTTTGGTCATCGCTCACTGTAAGTCAGCGTTCTCCGGTGTGTTTGGTCATCACTAACTGTAAGTCAGCGTTCTCCGGTGTGTTTGGTCATCACTAACTGTAAGTCAGTCATCACTAACTGTAAGTGTTCCGGTGCGTGGTCATCACTAACTGTTTGGCCATCACTAACTGTAAGTCAGCGTGTTCACTAACTGTAAGGTGCGTTTGGTCATCACTAACTGTAAGTCAGCGTGTTCACTAACTGTAAGTCAGCGTTTGGCCATCACTAACTGTAAGTCAGCGTGTTCCGGTGCGTTTGGCCATCACTAACTGTAAGTCAGCGTGTTCTAACTGGTGCGTTTGGCCATCACTAACTGTAAGTCAGCGTGTTCCGGTGCGTTTGGTCATCACTAACTGTAAGTCAGCGTGTTCCGGTGCGTTTGGTCATCACTAACTGTCAGCCATCACTAACTGTAAGTGTTCCGGTGCGTTTGGTCATCACTAACTGTAAGTCAGCGTGTTCCGGTGCGTTTGGTCATCACTAACTGTAAGTGCGTGTTCGGTGCGTTTGGTCATCACTAACTGTAAGTCAGTGTTCCGGTGCGTTTGGTCATCACTAACTGTAAGTCAGCGTGTTCCGGTGCGTTTGGCCATCACTAACTGTAAGTCAGCGTGTTCCGGTGCGTTTGGTCATCACTAACTGTAAGTCAGCGTTCTCCGGTGCGTTTGGTCATCACTAACTGTAAGTCAGCGTGTTCCGGTGCGTTTGGTCATCACTAACTGTAAGTCAGCGTGTTCCGGTGCGTTTGGTCATCACTAACTGTAAGTCAGCGTGTTCTGTGCGTTTGGTCATCACTAACTGTAAGTCAGCGTGTTCCGGTGCGTTTGGTCATCACTAACTGTAAGTCAGCGTGTTCCGGTGCGTTTGGCCATCACTAACTGTAAGTCAGCATGTTCCGGTGCGTTTGGCCATCACTAACCTTGGAGAGGAAATAACAAAGGACATCTATTAGGCTTTCAGCCCCCTTCTCTGACTCAGTAGAGTAGAGAGATTGTAGGGGGAGGAAGAACGTGAAGTCATTCAAATGCTAAATCATTACTTGAATCCCCAAAAATATGTTGATGTTCTTTTTTAAGTAAACAAGATCGATTGAATTCTACTATAGTAAGTTTCCAATACCGCGGTTGTATGCTGCTGTATAGAGAAATACCTACTAGGTACAACACTGTAAAGACCAGCGCCCATTTTCATAACACGATTGGACAAACAGAGAGGACCTGATCGTAGATCAGCGCTCCTACTCTGAGACGCTTCATGAATACAGGCCCATGTCTTCCTCAGTGATGTATTGTATTTACAGGTGTGTTCTCCCATTACATAGCACCATGTAAATCAGCTTCATCATGGCCTATTACATTTAGCTGGACAGGGAACATCTGCCTAATTAATGCTACTGGTAGGCTGTGTGTGTGTGTGTGTGTGTGTGTGTGTGTGTGTGTGTGTGTGTGTGTGTGTGTGTGTGTGTGTGTGTGTGTGTGTGTGTGTGTGTGTGTGTGTGTGTGTGTGTGTGTGTGTGTGTCGGATCTGCTGTTGAGACTGAATATACAGGCAGAAATTAGCATCAGCACCTGCAGGGATCGTTTGATCAGTCTGTTTATAATACATCAGGTGTCCTGCTGAAGAGAGGCTGTGTAGGTAGTCATCTCATTTCTCACATCAGATAGAGGGAGGTAGATAGGGCTGGGAAAGGAAGAGGGACAGAGCGAGACAGACAGACGGACGGACAGACAGACAGATAGATTTGTACCCCGTGATTGATATGGGATTTCTGCAGTGCTACATATGGGATTGCTCCATTCATGACTCCTTCGTGATAATAACTCTCATTTGAATAATTTGAATTTGAGAGAGATTGATTCAACCCACACACGCCGCAACACAGAATCACACTCAGACACACACAGAAGCACTCCCACATGCAAAGGCAGACATGCAAATCTAGTGTCACCAAGGTCAGTCCAGATTACACGATGTAATGTTTATAAAGCACCATCATTATCATCACACACAACTCCACCATCCCTCCACCTTCATAACACACACACCCCAGCCTCCATAACATCCCAGCCTCCACATACATCCTAGCCTCCATAACACCTTATCCTCCACATACATCCCAGCCTCCACATACACCCAGCCTCCACATACACCCCAGCCTCCACATACACCCCAGCCTCCACATACACCCCAGCCTCCACATACATCCCAGCCTCCACACACACCCCAGCTTCCACACACACCCCAGCTTCCACACACACCCCAGCCTCCACACACACCCCAGATTCCACATACACCCCAGCCTCCACACACACCCCAGCCTCCACACACACCCCAGCTCCACACACACCCCAGCCTCCATACACACCCCAGCCTCCATACACACCCCAGCCTCCATACACACCCCAGCCTCCATACACACCCCAGCATCCATACACACCCCATCCTCTATACACACCCCATCCTCTATACACACCACAGCCTCCATACACACCACAGCCTCCACACACACCACAGCCTCCATACACACCCAGCCTAAATACACACCCCAGGCTCCATAAACGGCGTCAGGGTTGCCTAGTGGTTAGAGCGTTGGACTAGTAACCGAAAGGTTGCAAGTTCAAATCCCCGAGCTGACAAGGTACAAATCTGTCGTTCTGCCCCTGAACAGGCAGTTAACCCACTGTTCCTAGGCCGTCATTGAAAATGAGAATTTGTTCTTAACTGACTTGCCTAGTAAAATAAAGGTAAAATAAATTTAAAAAATAAACAACACAGCCTCCATACACACCACAGCCTCCATACACACCACAGTCTCCATAAACACCACAGCCTCCATACACAGCCCTGCACACCCATAACAAGTCATTCTACTTCCTACAGCATAGTAATTGCTGAATAATTGATGTTGATAGATTCAGACAGATACATTTTGTCATGCGCGCACACACACACACTGAGGTATACACACAGGTTTACATTGACAGAGCTGAAGAGCGCTATGGAGGTGTAGGGGGTAGCTAGAAGGATAGGGTAAAGGGTTGTAGGGTATAGTAGTAGTAGGGGGGTTGCTGTTGTGGTGGTGGATTAGCAATTTATTTAACTTGTTTGTGGCAGAGCGTCAGAGCACTGTGAAATTCAACTGTTTGGCGAAGAATTCAGTCGCTAAGAACCCAACTCTTAAGTCTTGGATTTTGCTCTGTATCTTTCTAATATTGTAGGGGTTTACTGGACTGGTTTTGGCCCTCTGGATTCATTTATACTGTACAAATGCTACCCGCCGATATAACACAAAGGTTGTGTAGTAAATCCTTCCCTTAAGCTTAAATTGCAAAATGCTTCTCTTGCTCTCTGTTCCCCTGCTCCAGTGGGTTATTCTAATGTGGATGTAGTGCAGCCCTGCATGTGTTTCCCCTTTCATTTATGGCTTTGTCCAATATTGCTGGCACTGATTATTATTAGGGCCTAGAGAATTCTGGGGCCCCAAATAGAATCATGAAGCCCCAGTGAGGGGAGAACAATTGGATGGTTGGTTGGTCGCTGGTGTTGTTGTTTGGTGATACAGACAGGAGAGCACAGGGACTGGTGGCGATGTGTGTGTGTGGGTGTTTCTTGGTAGTGTGTGCGTGTATGTGTGTGCTTGCTTGCATTCGTGTGTGTGTGTGTGTGTGTGCGTACGTGCGTGCGTGCGTGCGCGCGTGCGTGCGTGCGCGTGTGCGTGCGTTTTGTAGCTCAGTTGGTAGAGCATGGCGCTTGCAGCACAAGGGTTGTGGGTTCGATTCCCATGGGGGACCAGTACGTAAAAAGTATAAAAACGTATGCACTCAATACTGTAAGTCGCTCAGAGTGTCTGCTGTAATGTAAATGTGTGTGTTTCCTGGTGGTAATGTGTGTTTTTCATGGTGTAAAACTGGCAGGGCTGGTTGTCCCGTGGGACCATGCCGAGCTATTAATAGGCTGGCGGTGACAGCAGAACTTTGATCTGCTTGAGAGAGAAGCACTTTAAGAGAAGAGATGCCATGTGATCTATATATAAAACATACGCCTGTGACAGAGGCCATCACAGTAATGACAGAGATTCCATTGTAGGCAGAGGATACGTTAAACATAATCTATTTGTCTTCACTCTCATCTCGCAGTGTCCCTCATTAATTTTGACACAGTGACCAATGCAAGCGTACAAGTCCTGCATGACTTATCATTTGCAATGCACATTCAGGGTTTTCAGTGTGCTTGAAATACACCTGTGGGACTATTTTAGTGTTGTTGTCTGCTATTTCAATCTCAATATAACCCAGAGTGTTTGAAGTGCATCATTTTCCTTTTTCATACGGGATGCGCCGGCCATATCCTGCCCACTGGGCTTCGATCACAAACCACCACTAACTCTGGGGGCGATGCTGCCTTGTGATGAATGTGGAACATTAACACATGTTAATTACATTTTAAAGGGTGACGTGGTCTCGTTTATTTGAGTCCCGTCGATGACTTGAATGTCATTAATGAGACAGGGATTAGGCTGATTGCAGTGAACCATAATTGGTTATAACGCAATCCATTTTGAGGGGTTTTAGTTATCGCTTATCCACAGGAAGGGACTAAGAATTAAGGCGGAAGACTGAATGCATTTGACAATGAGAATCTCTTAGGATAGTACAATGTTAACAGTAAGAATGTTTTGTTCAGCCTCAGCACACTGCTGATAATAAAGGATTGAATTCATATAGGGCTTCTTACTAAATACCTTCAGGTTGGAAAAACACAATGTTTCCCAAATGAGGAAAGTTTTATAAAGATGTATAGAAATATTGACCTTTCCCTTCTGTTCTCTTTTTCCTGTTTCCTGTCCCGTAGGCTCTGACTTCCTGTGTAACACCCACATCATCCCAGTGAAGAACGAGGAGGGCATGGTCATGATGTTCATCCTCAACTTTGACTACATCCTAGAGGAGGACAGCAGTGACTCTCTGGAGGGACTCAACCACACGTCTCCTGCCAAAGCTGAGCCAAGTGAGTAACCCGTCAACGCCTGGGCTTTAGCTCAGTCGGCCAAAACCCTACATTCAAATGAAACCTTACCAGAAAAGGTCACTGACCAAGAACCTTCTCCCCCGATTGCTCAGTTTGGCGGCCAGCTCTAGGAAGAGTCTTGGTGGTTCCTAACCTCTTCCACTTATGAATGATGGAGGCCACTGTGTTCTTGGGGACCTTCAATGCTGCAGAAATGTTTTGGTACCCTTCCCCCGATCTTTGCCTAGACAAAATTCTGTCTTAGAGTTCTACGGGCAATTCCTTCGACCTCGTGGCTTGGTTTTTGCTCTGACATGCACTGTCAACTGAGGGACCTTATATAGACAGGTGTGTGCCTTTTCAAATAATATCCAATCAATTGAATTTACCACAGCTGGACTCCAATCAAGTTGTAGCAACATCTCAAGGAGGATCAATGGAAAGAGGATTCACCTGAGCTCGATTTCGAGTCTCATAGAAAAGGGTTTGAATACTTATGTAAGGGTATCAGTTATTTATTTTTAATACATTTGCTAAAATTTCTAAAAACCTGTTTTTGCTTTGTCATTATGGGGTATTGTGTGTAGATTTTGTTTAATCCATTTTAGAAAAAGGCTGAAATGTAACAACATTTGGAAAAAGTCAAGGAGTCTGAATACTTTCCAAAGGTACTGTATAGTGTATATATATAGTATAGGCTACAATAGGATGCTAAATAAACTTTCCAGTGACACTGACTCGTCCAATGATGAAGATTTAGCATTGGCTACTCATCTGTGATGGCCCATGTGCTCTTACCAATATCTCAGTTAAGCTACTTACAGGGCCGTTTGCTCAGAATTGCTTAAAAGTTGTTGAAAAAGTTTTTTTTGTTAGCTTCAGATTAGTCTTCTCTTTTCAGCAGTAGGCATTTGATTTGGAAATGTTTGGCTTGCGTTTTTCTCGTGTTTATATTTTGAAGTTTGCAAAAGGCAAACTGACAGATGCAACCAATCATAAAAATATCATCCATAGAGAGCAGTTCCCATTCAAGTCAGGTCTGGCAGCCATTGCTTGTGTACTCAAGAGTTTAACAGTCAAGTGCCAGGATTAGAGGTTCCAAAATCCTTCAAAGGACTATTATCTATGGCCACAACGCAACAAGCTGTTCTTTATTTGGTGTGCGTGCAGCCCAAATTTCAGCCTTCCCAGCTGTAAGTGCTTGTGATAAAATGTAAATCCCCAGCTATTTTTTAGATGCTGTTGATCCTCTGTAGCTATGTTATGCTCTCTAGTATTTTTATTTATTTTATGTACAGTTGAAGTCGGAAGTTTACATACACTTAGGTTGCAGTCATTAAAACTAGTTTTTCAACCACTCCACAAATGTCTTGTTAACAATCTGTAGTTTTGGCAAGTCGGTTAGGACATCTACTTTGTGCATGACAGAAGTAAATATTCCAACCAATTGTTTACAGACAGATTATTTCACTTATAATTCACTGTATCATAATTCCAGTGGGTCAGAAGTTTACATACACTAAGTTGACTGTGCCTTTAAACAGCTTGGACTGATAGGCTAATTGACATCATTTGAGTCAATTGGAGGTGTACCTGTGGATATATTTCAAGGCCTACCTTCAAACTCAGTGCCTCTTTGCTTGACATCATGAGAAAATCAAAATAAATCAGCCAAGACCTCAGAAAAATAAATGTTGACCTCCACAAGTCTGATTCATCCTTGGGAGCAATTTCCAAATGCCTGAAGGTACCACGTTCATCTGTACCAACAATAGTACGCAAGTACAAACACCATGGGACCACGCAGCCATCATACCGCTCAGGAAGGAGACACGTTCTGTCTCCTAGAGATGAACATACTTTGGTGCGAAATGTGCAAATCAGTTCCAGAACAACAGCAAAGGGCCTTGTGAAGATGCTGAAGGAAACAGGTACAAAAGTTCTATATTGACGTAACCTGAAAGGCTGCTCAGCAAGGAAGAAGCCACTGCTCCAAAACCACCATTAAAACGCAAGACTACAGTTTGCAACTGCACATGGGGACAAAGATCATACTTTTTGGAGAAATGTCCTCTTGTCTGATGATACAAAAATTGAACTGTTTGGCCATAATGACCATCGTTATGTTTGGAGGAAACAGGGGATGCTTACAAGCCTGAAGAACACCATCCCAACCATGAAGCATGGGGGTGGCAGCATCATGTTGTGTGGGTGCTTGGCTGCAGGAGGGACTGGTGCACATCACACAATAGATGGCATCATGAGGCAAGAAATGATGTGGATATATTGAAGCAACATCTCAAGACATCAGTCAGGAAGTTAAAGCTTGGTCACAAATGGGTTTCTAAATGGACAATGACCCCAAACAGACTTCCAAAGTTGTGGCAAAATGGCTTGAGGACAACAAAGTCAAGGTATTGGAGTGGCCATCACAAAGCCCTGACCTCAATCCTATAGATAATTTGTGGGCAGAACTGAAAAAGTGTGTGCGAGCAAGGAGGCCTACAAACCTGACTCAGTTACACCAGCTCTGTCAGGAGGAATGGGCCAGAATTCACCCAACTTATTGTGGGAAGCTTGTGGAAGGCTACCCGAAACGTTTGACCCAAGTTAAACAATTTAAAGGCAATTCTACCGAATACTAATTGAGTGTATGTAAACTTCTGACCCACTGAGAATGTGATAAAAGAAATAACAGCTGAAATAAATAAATAATTCTCTTCTATTATTCTGACATTTCACATTCTAAAATAAAGTGGTGATCCTATCTGACCTAAAATAGGGAAGTTTTACTTGGATTAAATGTCAGGAATTGTGAAAAACTGAGTTTAAATATATTTTGCTAAGGTGTATGTAAACTTCCGACTTCAACTGTATGTCAGTTCAGACAGGATAAATATAATTTTGTCTAAAAAGTATTTTTTATAGCGGCTATGCTTATTAGGGTCAGACTCCCAGTTCCTCAAAAGCACCTCTGCCGAAAATGCGGAGTGGGCAATCCCATGATTGAATGGGGTATGAATAAAATACAATTCAGGCCTATCTGAATTTCTAAACAGCCTGGCAGTGTGAATTCGGCTGTCAGACTGATTAATTTACAAGGTGAATCCTGCTCTGCTCACCTACCTTGGCTCTCTCCTTCTCTCAAAGCCTCTTTTAAACTGGTACAGGGAAAGGATTGTTTCGCATTTTGGCGATTTTTAGGTTGGAACTTTTAGCCCTTGTACATACCTCATTCTTTCAGAGGAATTGTTCCTGTTCCTCTGTTAGCAGATAGATGATGGCCATCTATGACTCATAGCAGTCCTTGCATAATTAAAGACCACAATTAGACCTGGTCCAATACAGAACTCTGCATTGCATCAGAGAACATTCAGATGATGAATGTGTTCTTGGTAGAGCAATTCATTGAGGGTTCTAGGTAGAACCATATACAGAGGGTTCTATGAAGACACCACACCAAAAGGGGTTCCCCAGTGGAAGCAAGCTGAAAAACCCTATACGGTTCTACGTACAACCTTTTTTCTAGGAGTGTACCAGCCATAATTGATAAATAACAGTAGACTGGTGTCGATAGTAACAAGGTTATCATTGCACTGTGAACCTGCTGAACAGGTGTTATTGGTGATTAGTGGGAGAAAAGGGACCTGGCTATTAGCAAAAGTATTCAGACACCTTGGATTTCTTCAAATTGTATTGTGTTACAAAGTGGGATTAAAATTGATTTCATTTTCATTTTTCTTCAACAATACACACAAAATACTCTGTATTGTCAAAGTGGAAGAAATTTTATATATATATATATATATATATATATATATTTTTTTTTTTAAATCTTTTTTTAGATAAAAAAATCGAATAAAACATTTACAGTGAAATTCTTACTTACAAGCCCTTAACCAACAATGGAGTTTTAAGAAAAATAAGTATTAAGAAAGTATTTACTAAATAAATGGAAGCAAAAAGACAAAAACAAATTATTAAAAAATATAAAAGAGCAACAATAAAATATCAGTAACGAGGCTATATACAGAGGTAATTGAGGTAATATGTACATGTAGGTAGAGGTAAAGCTACTATACATAGAAAATAAACAGAGTAGCAGCAGCATGAAAAAAAAGGGGGTGTCAATGCAAATAGTCTGTGTAGCCATTTGATTAGCTGTTCAGGAGCCTTATGGCTTGGGGGTAGAAGCTGTTAAGAAGCTTTTTTGACCTAGACTTGGCGCTCTGCTACCGCTTGCTGTGCGGCAGCAGAGAGAACAGTCTATGACTAGGATGGCCGGAGCCCTTGGCAATTTTTAGGGCCTTCCCCTGACACCGCCTGTTATGGAGGTCCTGGATGGCAGGAAGCTTGGCCCCAGTGATGTACTGGGTCGTACGCATTACATTCTGTAGCATCTTGTGGTTGGATGCTGAGCAGTTGCCATACCAGTCAGTGATGCAACCAATGCTCTCGATGGTGCATCTGAGGACCCATGCCAAATCTTTTCAGTCTCCCAAGGGGGAATAGGCATTGTCTTGCCCTCTACACAACTGTCTTGGTGTGTTTGGACCATGATAGTTTGTTGGTGATGTGGACACCAAGGAACTTGTAGCTCTCAACCTGCTCCACTACAGCCCCTTCGATGAGAATAGGAATGGTTGGCCCTCTTTTTCTTGTAGTCCATGATCATCTCCTTTGTTTTGGTCACGTTGAGGGAGAGGTTGTTGTCCTGGCACCACACTTTCAGTCTCTCACCACCTCTCTATAGGCTGTCTCATCGTTGTCAGTGATCAGGCCTACCACTTTTATGTCGTCGGCAAACTTAATGATGGTGTTCAAATGTATTTATAAAGCCCTTTTTACATCAGCAGATGTCACAAAGGGATATACAGAAACCCAGCCTGTTGGAATCGTGCTTGGCCATGCAGTCATGGGTGAACAGGGAGTACAGAAGGGGACTGAGAAGCACCTGTGTTGAAGATCAGCGTGGCAGATGTGTTGTTACCTACCCTTGCCACCTGGGGGCGGCCCGCCAGGAAGTCCAGGATCCAGTAGCAGAGGGAGGTATTCAGTCCCAGGGTCCTTAGCTTAGTTATGAGCTTATAGGGCTCTATGATGTTAAACACTGAGCCGTAGTCAAATAATAGCATTCTCATATCGGTGTTCCTTTTTCCAGGTGGGAAAGGGCAGTGTGGAGTGCAATAGTGATTGCATCATCCAATTATCTGTTGCGGCGGTTTCCAATTTGGAATGGGTCTAGGATTTCTGGGATAATGGTGTTGATGTGAGCCATGACCAGCCTTTCAAAAAACATCATGGCTACAGACGTGAGTGCTACGGGTCGGTAGTCATTTCAGCAGGTTACCTTGGTGTTCTTGGGCACAGGGACTATGGTGGTCTGCTTGAAACAAACTCGGTCAGGGACAGGTTGAAAATGTCATTGAAGACACTTGCCAGTTGGTCAGCGCATGCTCAGAGTACACATCCTGGTAATCCACCTGGCCCCGCGGCCTTGTGAATGTTGACCTGTTTAATTAAAGTTTTACTCATATCGGCTACGGAGAGTGTGATCACACAGTCGCCAGGAACAGCTGGTGCTCTCATGCATGCTTCTGTGTTTCTTGCATCGAAGCGCACATAGAAGTCATTTAGCTCGTCTAGTAGGCTTGTGTAACTGGGCAGCTCGCGGCTGTGCTTCCCTTTGTAGTCTGACAAGCGTCGGAGCCGGTGTAGTAGGATTCAATCTTAGTCTTGTATGGACGCTTTGTTTGATGGTTTGTCCGGGGGCATAGCGGGATTTCTTATAAGCGTCCGGGTTAGAGTCCCGCTCCTTGAAAGCAGCAGCTCTACCCTTCCTCTCAGTGGAAACAACATATTAAATATTATCGACGCATAAGTATTCAGCCCCTTTGTTTAGGCAAGCCTAAATTAGTTCAGGAGTCAAATTTGGCTTAATAAATCACATAATAAGTTACATGGACTCACTCTGTGTGAAATAATAAGGGTTGACATGATTTTGAAATGACAAACCCTTCCTCTGTCCCACATACTGTACATACATAATCTGTAGATCCCTCAGTCAAGTATTGCATTTCAATCACAGATTCAACTACAAAGACTGAGCTGCAAGACAGGAATGAAACTGCTCAGGGATGTTGCCATGAGGACATTGGTGATTTTAAAACCGATACAGAGTTCAATGGCTGTGATGGGAGAAAACTGAGGATGGATCAACATTGTAGTATCTCCACAATAATGACTTAACTGACAGCGTTAAAAGAAGAACACAAATATACAAAGTTAAAATATATTCCAAAACATGCATCTTGTATGCAACAAGCCACTAAAGTAATTGTCACGCCCTGACCTTAAGTTATCTTTGTTTTCTTTATTATTTTGGTTAGGTCAGGGTGTGATGAGGGTGATATGTTCTAATCACTCTACGCTTTGGTCTCCTCTTTACGATGAATGTGGCAGAATAACCCACCAAACAAGGACCAAGCAGCATGCCAAAAAGGAGTGGACATATTGGATCCGGGAGAAAGAGGAGTGGAGGACATCCTGGACCTGGGAGGAGGTAATGGCAAGGGACAAGACCCTACCATGGAAGCAGGTGGAGAAAGCACGGGAGGAACGGCAACGATTTGAGGGTACACGGCTAGCACGGAAGCCCGAGAGGCAGCCCCAAGATTTTTTTTGGAGGGGGCACACGAGGAGATTGGCTGAGTCAGGTATGAGACCTGAGCCAACTCCTCGTGCTTACCTTGGGGAGCGTGTAACTGGTCAGGCACCGCGTTATGCAGAGATGCGCACGGCGTCTCCAGTGCACTATTCTAGCTCGGTGCGCTCTATTCCAGCTCCTTGCAGTTGCCGGGCTAGAATGGGCATCCAGCCAGGACGTATTGAGCCAGCTCTATGTTCTGGATCTCCAATGCGTCTCCACGATCCAGTGTATCCTGTGCCTCCTCCCTGCACTCGCCCTGAGGTGCGTGTTTATTGTTGTCTCTGATTGGGGACCATATTTAGGTAGCCATATGCCTTGGATAGTTTGTGGGTTATTGTCTATGAGTAGTTGCCTGTGTCTGCACTCGTTGTGCATAGCTTCACGTTCGTTTTGGTTAGTTTGTTTAAGTGTTCTTCGTGTTACTTCATTTAAAGAATTTATTCTAATCACGCTGCGTTTTGGTCTCCTCTTTACGATGAACGTGACAGTAATAAAACATGGCAAATTAATACACTTTTAGGCCTAAATACAAAGCCTTAAGTTTGTGGTAAACACAACACATCACAGAGTAACTCCATTCTAATTTTCAAGCATGGTGGTGGAAGCATCATGGTATGGGTATGCTTGACATCGGCAAATACTGGGGAGTTTTTCGGGATAAAAAGAAATGGATAGGGCTAAGCATCTTTCAGCAGGATAATAACCTACAACACAAGGCCAAATCAACACTGGAGTTGCTTACCAAGAAGACAATGAATGTTCCCAAGTTGCCAAGTTACAGTTTTGACTTAAATCTGCTTGAAATAGCATGGCAAGACTTATAAAAATAGCTGTCTAGCCATGATCCTCAACATCTTGACAGAGCTTGAAGAATTTTGAAAAGAATAATAGGCAAGTATTGCACAATCCAGGTGTGTAAAGCTCTTAGAGACTTACCAAGTAATACTCACAGCTGTAATCGCTGCCAAAGGTGTTTCTAACGTGTATGGACTCAGGGAGCTGAGTACTTATGCAATGACTATATTTTATTTTTATTACTCTATAAAAAAAAATTGAATTTAGATTCCACTTTGACATTACAGAGTATTGTGTGTAGATTGTTGACCAAAAATATAATCCATTTGATCCCACTTTTGTAACACAAAATGTGAAGAAATCTAGGGGTCTGAAATCCAAGGGGCATTGTACATCCTCCAAAAGGAGAGACTGTATGGAAATCAGAATGAGTGCACTAAGCACCTAAACTGCACAGCTGCATATCCACTTTAAACCATCCATCTTCAGCAAAATCACAGCTTGAGGGAGATTATTAAAAAAAATAATGTAATGCTTTCTATTCTGCCTTAGTGACGATTGGAACCATATCTCTAGAATTCCATCTCTCTTACTTCATCCAAATTATTATTTAATTATAAAGTCACCATTTCACTTCAGGACTGGGGGATCTGAGTTCCATTTAATATGCAATGCAAATATTACTACTGTCTGGTATCATAGCAACGGGGGATGGTGTTTGTGCATGCACTGGCTGCTGTGCAGTGTCATCTATGTGTGTTTGCAGAGAGAGTGCCATGCTCCCTGCGTGTACTTTTACTGCAGTGGGCTAAATCAGGGTCACACAGAGTGTTTCTTGGTAGTCTTAAACAAATCTACTTTGAAACAAAAGTATACACCTCACACACATGGTTATGGGCTTCAAATCAAATTGTCTTGTTTATCAGATGTTATTGCGGGTGTAGCGAAATGCTTGTGTTTCTAGCTCCATCAGTGCAGTAGTATCTAACAAGTAACATCTAACAATTTCACAACAATACACACAATTCACACACATCTAAGTAAAGGAATGGAATTAAGAATATATAAATATTTGGACGAGCATTGTCAGAGTGGCATAGACTAAGATACAGTAGAATAGAACAACATACAGTATATACATATGAGATGAGTAAAGCAAAATGTGTAAATTATACTACAGTGAGTAATGTTCCATTATTAAAGTGGCCAGTGATTTCAAGTCTATGTATGTAGGGCAGCAGCCTTTAATGTGCGAGTGATGGCTATTTAACAGTCTGATGGCCTTAAGATAGAAGCTGTTTTTCAGTCTCTCGGTCCTAGCTTTGATGCACCTGTACTGGCCTCGCCATCTGGATAATAGCGAGGTGAACAGGCAGTGGCTCGGGTGGTTGTTGTCCTTGATGGTCTTTTTGGCCTTCCTGTGACATTGGGTGCTGTAGGTGTCTTGGAGGGCAGGTAGTTTGACCCCAGTGATGCGTTGGGCAGACCGCACCACCCTCTGGAGAGCCCTGCGGTTGCGGGCGATGCAGTTGCCGTACCAGACGGTGATACAGCCCGACAGGATGTTCTCAAATGTGCATCGGCAAAAGTTTGTGAAGGTTTTAGGTGCCAAGCCAAATTTCTTCAGCTGTTGCGTCATCTTCACCACACTGTCTGTCAGTGATGTGTACGCCGAGGAACTTGAAGCCTACCACCTTCTCCATTGCAGTCCTGTCGATGTGGATAGGGGGGGTGCTCCCTAAGCGGTTTCCTGAAGTCCACGATCAGCTCCTTTGTTTTGTTGACGTTGAGTGAGAGGTTATTTTCCTGGCACCACACTCCGAGGGCCCTCACCTCCTCCCTGTAGGCTGTCTCATCATTCTTGGTAATCAGGCCTACTACTGTTGTGCAGTCTGCAAACTTGACAATTGGTTTGGAGGTGTGCATGGCCAAACAGTCATGAGTGAACAGGGAGTACAGAAGGGGGCTGAGCATGCACCCTTGTGGGGCCACATTGTTCAGGATCAGCGAAGTGGAGGTGTTGTTTCCTACCTTCACCACCTGGGGGCGGCCCATCAGGAAGTCCATGACCCAGTTACACAGGGCGGGGTTCAGACCAAGGCCCTCAAGCTTAATGATGAGCTTGGAGGGTACTATGGTGTTGAATGCTGAGCTATAGTCAATGAACAGCATTCTTACATAGGTATTCCTCTTTTCCAAATGAGATAGTGCAGTGTGCAGTGCGATGGCGATTGCATCGTCTGTGGATCTATTGGGGCGGTAAGCAAATTGAAGTGAGTCTAGGGTGTCAGGTAAGGTAGAGGTGATACGATCCTTGACTCGTCTCTCAAAGCATTTCATGATGACAGAAATGAGTACTACGGGGCGACAGTCATTTAGTTCACTTACCTTTGCTTTCTTGCACCTATACCATGTCACATATAGAGTTGAAATGTATTACATTTTGAGTTTGCATCCCAATATTACACATCACAGAAGACTGAAATATAACAAAACAGTTTGACATAGAAACACCAGATGTTTAACAAGTTTTTTTGAAGTAAAGTTTACAAGTTATGAAATTATGAAAAATATGAATAACATTTCACCCATGAGGCCACTAAAGGGCCATTTGGTCATTTGACTGCAGGGCCACAGTGGAACTCAGCGCTAATGTCACCTTTACAAATAGTAACAGGCCAATCTAAACTTTTGTTTTACCGCAAATACAATAGGATATTGTCAGACGGCATGCTTAATTTGCTAAACAATTAAGAAATTGATTGCTTAAAAGCAATTTATGTTTTCTGTGTGCGGGGAGGGGGGCATAAGGGGATATGCTTATGGTGAGGTAGACGTGGCGTCTTTCCTATACTTCCATTAATATATTGATTATGCACTTCTTCATTCATTTAGATGATCGGGACGGAGACAATTAAACCATTGACAAATGAAAATACCCAGAACCAGATGCATTCACACTGAAATATGTGTTGATTTTTGTTATATATTGGAATCTAGCTGGTGTGTAAAAGTAACACCTTCGAAGTAAGCGTACTACACGTGACAGCGTCTAGAAATTGGTTTCCTATTCTTCGTCACGAGTGTCAACGAGAGAAAAACGAGCAGTGAGCACAGCAAAAGAACACTGCTGAACCTCGTCAATCATCTCTCTGCTATTCCCCACGCCGCCGTTAACAGTTCAACACGGAACAAGACGAAGGCATGTGTAATGTGATGTAGCAAGGCACGTTAGCGCACGAAAGCACAAAAATCCAGAGGGATATGGAGTGGAGAGTGTTTGTTTTTTTCTTCATAAGTTTATGCTTGTTTTTTTTTTTTTTAGAAGCTTTTAGATTTATAGAGTAAAGTGCTACTGCATCAGGAAAATAACTTTTGGAAATGGTGTTATTTTCTGAAATTCTTCATTTATGTTTTCCGTTTTTACTTAAAATGTACTGTTTTAATTACAGAATTAAAGACGTCGACGTCTCCAGCAGTATATAGGTTGTCCTTTTTCCCCTTTTCCATTGCTCGGTGTTAGGTTCTGTAAGGGTTCTGTAGGGGTTCTGTAAGGGTTCTGTAAGGGTTCTGTAAGGGCCACTGTATATCTGTGTGTTTGTTAGGTCAGCCCGGGAACACGTTATACACTGGATATTAGATCTTCTGACGAGGCCCCCAAAGTCCTTGAATGCAAGATGCCTCCACTTCAGACTCCCTAGAAACGGAACTATAACCACAAGGTTTAAAGTCGCCCTCATAATGCATTGACAGATTCACTGGTACCATCATTTGGACAAAGACGATGTCTTTCTCCTCTCTCCGAGGGTGTTAAATCAATCATAGGAAACCTGTTGTAATTTGATATTTTAATGGGTCTCTAATATATTAATGGCGGTTGCTTTATTTCATCAAACGTCTGAATAATTGAAGGAAGCTGAAGACGGGAAGCTAGGCCGTTGGGATGAGAGGCATATGTCCTTTTGAACAATATTGGAACTCACTGCTTGATGTCTGGGGAGTGAGCTGGAAACTGGATTAGCATGAGCATCTATCCAGTGTGCCAGCCTCCCCTACTTGTTTCTACCCAGTCACGATCAAGTTAAGAATTCCTCCACAACGAATGAAGTCATGACGAACCACTCTGAAAAGGGGAAGAGTTGTGCAAAAAACTATTTCTCTTATTGTTGAAAATATTCCAAGCATTGCTGTTGAACAATTGTACTCTATCTATCTCGCCCTCTCTTTTTTCTCTCTCTCCAGGGAAAGGTAGATTATTTTGTTTCCGGCTCCCAGCCTTACACCTCCTGGGCATCAGCAAGCAGTCCCTCCCACAGGAGGACCCTGACGCCGTCATGATCGACTCGCCCCGCCGCAGCGGAGAGTCGGTGGCCACCCGCGACTTCCGGTCACTGCCCACCCGGGAGAGCTGCAGCCCCTCCTACACCAATGACACGCGGGCCCTCATCGGCCCCAGCCACTGCTCCACCCCTGTGTCGGGATCCCTGGACCACTCGCCCCCCAAGGGGCCCGTCTGGGACAGGCTGGTTCCCCAGGCGGTTCCCCAGGCCCAGCCTCAGACTGTGGGCACTCTGGCCCCCTCCATCTCAGGCCTGACCCCCACCGCGTCCAGGGAGAGTGTGTGTAGTATCCGGAGGGCCTCCTCCGCTCAGGACATGGAGGGTTTTGGCTCCAACTCCAAGATGGCCTTCAGGGACCGACATGCAAGTGAAGGTATGTAAGTCAACACCACCTCCATGGTCGGAAATGCTTGTCCCCATCCATCCGCCTCACCCTGAGATGTTATGTTATATTAAATCAAATTTCCCTTGCTGTTCTTACGCAGTAGATTTGGTCCCAATCCCAACCATTGTTATCATGTGGTACAAATCAAATCTGACCTTGGATCAGTGAATGGGGGTAACTCCCCCACCTCAACTGTACCTACTCTTAGTCATCAGGCAGCGCCACATCTATCCTGACTCCTGAATTACCACATCTATCCTGACTCCTGAATTACCACATCTATCCTGACTCCTGAATTACCACATCTATCCTGACTCCTGAATTACCACATCTATCCTGACTCCTGAATTACCACATCTATCCTGACTTCTGAATTACCACACCTATCCTGACTCGTGAATTACCACATCTATCCTGACTCGTGAATTACCACATCTATCCTGACTCCTGAATTACCACATCTATCCTGACTCCTGAATTACCACATCTATCCTGACTCGTGAATTACCACATCTATCCTGACTCCTGAATTACCACACCTATCCTGACTCCTGAATTACCACATCTATCCTGACTCCTGAATTACCACATCTATCCTGACTCCTGAATTACCACACCTATCCTGACTCCTGAATTACCACATCTATCCTGACTCCTGAATTACCACATCTATCCTGACTCCTGAATTACCACATCTATACTGACTCCTGAATTACCACATCTATACTGACTCCTGAATTACCACATCTATCCTGACTCCTGAATTACCACATCTATACTGACTCCTGAATTACCACATCTATACTGACTCCTGAATTACCACATCTATACTGACTCCTGAATTACCACATCTATCCTGACTCCTGAATCACAGCTCACCTTTCCACCCACAGTCAATATGGGGGGTACAGTACAGCCCCAGACTCTCCCTGTCTCTGTACCCAGCTAATATTTCTATCCCTCCCTACACCATTGAATCTGCATTTCTCATTCAAAGGGCCCCTGCGGCTGACACTGTAATACGTCTACTTCACGATAATGAATGGTGCGACGGCGACAGGGCTTTTATGTGGGTCGTCTTCCATCACTAGCTAGCTACGCACAGATCTGGAATCTCCTCTCACTCCTCCACCTTCCTCCCATCCCCCTCTCTCTCCCTCAACACTATCCCATCGCAGACAATGGTCGTAATATCAAAGGTAACAACCCCACGTTCCTTGAACATAGCACGGGTATCGAATATATGGCCTGAACTGCTTGCTGCATGGGTTTTTTCAACTCAACAACAACATAAGTCTGTGGTGAATGCTAGTGCTGGATTGATACATTTGTGAACTCCTCTGAGAATGCCATAGAGGCTTGCACGGTATAGTAGTAGCATTATTCATGCTGTAGTAAGACGTGACCTGTGAGTGCCCTGCAAGCTTGCAGATCCCTTCTGATAGTTCGGGAAGAAATCCGGCTGACTTTTGACCTGCCGTGCGCCTGCATGAAAAACAATCTTGTCTCTCGTTTCCATAGAACCGGAAATCTATAATAATCACTGACTCATAATAGTAGTTGTCTTCGCCTGCTGCCAATAGTTCCTTTTGCCAAAGGCAACTGGTAGGCTATTTCCTTAGACCTGTGTCAGACAGTCGAAGGGAATAGAGGGATGGTTTGTCTGTTTGCTTGAATAACGTCCTCCGTTTTGTCTCCGCTTTACCAAAAAAAGTATTCCCATCCATGACGACATCACTAGTTATGGAATACTACTTTTATAGATCAAAAAACGTAATGATACTGTAAGTAACTCTACCACAGGAGATTGGTGGCACCTTAATTGAGGAGGACAGGCTCGTTGTAATGGCTGGAGTGGAATTAGTGAAACCATGTGTTTGATACCATTCCATTTCCGCCGTTCTAGCCATTATTATGAGCCGTCCTCCCTTCATAATCCTCCACTGAATTCTACGTCACTGGAATGTTATCAACTGTCTGAGAGCCTTTTAACCTCCAGAAATGAATTAAATGACTGTACTTTCCTCTGAAATCAATCTTTTTACTAGCCTCAAAGTGCATTCTGGATCAATACCTACCAGAGGAGGCTGTTGGGAAGAGTTGTAGAAGCACGGGCTCATTGTAATGGCTGGAATGGAATTAATGAAATGGAGTCAGACATGTGGTTTCCATATCTTTGATGTGTTTGGTACTGTTCCAATATTCCATTTACAATGAGCCCGTCCTCCTATAGCTCCTCCCACCAGCCTCCACTGATACCTACTCCATTGAATATGGAAAGATTTGGAGGAGCATCTGATAATGTTATCAGCAATCATTTGTTTTCTTAACTTTAGACCTTATGTCTCCGATTTCCGGGATATTTTTAATTACCGTAACATAGTAGCCAGATTTCTTTACCTCTACTAAAAAGAAATCACTCTGATGTTGCTCAAATAAATGTAACATGACACTCAGGAAGTGCCTGCAGAATTACCCTGACCTTTGACCCCTCCCTTCTCTCTGAGGTTACTTCCTCTTTACGCTGCTCTCTACCTCCCTCCCTCTCTCTCTCCTGATTCGCTAGTGTCTCGGTCCTGGATGGCTGGGGGTATGGCTTGAGCTTTTCCTATATGTCTGTAATGCACACATACTGTAACGTACAATGCTGCTGTAGCATGTATTCAAGCTGCGCATGTCTTTTGTATGTGTAAGTATCACTACGTATTCAAGCTGCGCATGTCTTTTGTGTGTGTAAGTATCACTCACTGTATTCTCAACACTCGTTTGTGAAAAGGGCAGAATGAGTCATCCCTCCATCTTCTCCTTTTGGATCAACAGTTGACACGTTCCCTCTCTTATCCATATTGCCCACAGTAGTTCTACGTGTGACAGTGTGAGTGTTGTTCAACGTGGTGAGGTTTTATGGCAGTGTTGTACTGTATTTTCGCATAGTAACATAGTAGAATATTTGTGGATGTATGAATCATGAAAGCCGTATCCATATGGTGTCATTGAGTCAAAACCTCATGACAGAGTATACATTTACTTTGTTTGTGGACATCAATATTTCACTAAAATGGTTCATTACACCAAGTTTGTCATTTCTACAGCTGTTGAATAGAAGGTAACAGGATCAAGCAGAGGGTTAGGGTGGATCTGTCTGACTGTTGTATTTCTACTGTTGTCCTGTGGTTGTTCACTTGTCTTGTGGCAGCAATTGAGTTCACTCAAGAGCAAGAAATAGTTCCATACTCACATTCCCACGCATAACAAATAGACACAGCAGCCTATTGACACACCTACCACATGAACTGCACTTGAGGTCTCCTTTTATCCCATTAGCATACCGTCAAACCGTGAAGCTGCATCAGGACACACGTGCTAGCATAGCCTAGCATCACCGAGCTAGCCTAGTATAGCATCGCCGCTCTAGCCTAGCCTAGCATCACAGCGCGAGCCATTTCCAAACCTCTCCATTAAATTCTCCTCCAGGACCCTTCAACCAGATCAAATCCAGTCTTCTGGGCTCCACGTCTGACTCCCACCTCAACAGATACAGCACCATCAACAAGATCCCCCTCATCACGCTCAACTTCTCAGAGGCCAACAACGACAAGAAGTGCCCCTCCCCTGCTTCCTCCGAGAAAACCATCATAGCCCCAAAGGTCAAGGACCGAACACACAACGTCACCGATAAGGTCACGCAGGTAAGAGGTCATGAAAGGCCCTGTGCTTTGTGCTCAGTAGAGTTGGGGCTCACTGACATAAGCCAAGATGTTGGAGCTTCACTCAATCAAGTATAATGTTGGAGTAAGAATCCATGCTATAGAATCTGTTCCATACAGAGGACATGTCTTTTCTGTGTGTTTGTTCTGTAAAGACAGTTACAGATGTATCGTGTGCTGTAGCTGGATGGACTATCACCTCATTGAATAATCACATGAATAGTCATCTGCCCCAATGTTATACATTAGAGAGCGGTAATTATCCCCTGCCCCACACACACACACACACACACACACACACACACACGGAACACCACCAGGTCAGAACACAGTGTCTGTACACGCTGCTCTGTTGTTACTGTCTGATGTTACCTAATTCATTGAAAGGGGAAAGGGGGATACCTAGTCAGTTGTACAACTGACTGCCTTTAACTGAAATGTGCCTTCCGCATTTAACCCAACCACTCTGAATCAGAGAGGTGCGGGGGGCTGCCTTAATCGACATCCACGGCGCCCGGGGAACAGTGGGGTAACTGCCTTGCTCAGGGGCAGAATGACAGATTGTTACCTTGTCAGCTTTCGGTTACTGGCCCAACGATATTACCACTAGGCTGAAACTCAAGGGGTTTGTTTTAATAAGTAAACCGGTGAAGGTGTATATCACCCGTAGCGGGGATCAGGACAGATTATCTTACCAGGGCTCAGAGATACACTCTAGTTACACACAGGTTAGAGGTCATCCTCACCATCCTGTCTGCCTGTCTGTCTGTCCTCCCCGTGGAGAGTGCGTGTGCGCAGTACACCAACTCCTCCTTGTGTCGGTCCCTATGGGGGAGGTGGAGGGAAACCAGGATGTCTGTGTGTACTCCTGCCTGCGTGCTTGCCTGTCTGTGTGTGCGTGCGTCTGTGTGTCGCTATGGCAAAGCTGGTTGACCTTTAAGATCTGTCAGGGCCACTTTGTCCAGAACAGACGAGGATGTTGCTGTTCTACTGATAATGTGTATACCAGTGGCGGTTGGTACGGTTTAAGATGAGGGAGGATGATTATTTTTTTAATGAGCATGGCCTTATTTCTATTACAGCATATTGGATGACTGTCATTTATATTCCATTCACCCAGTTCAATGTAACATCGATACGTTTAGGCTACTACATGATACTGTACCCATCATGAGGTTGCTACAACCTAGCCGATGAATTCAAGTTCACAACGTAGGTGCACACAGGCCGAGAGAATTTTGAGTAATCAAGGTGACAGACAGTGACACATTCAACACCGCCTTGCACACTCTTGCCTACATCTAGCTAATCTAGGGTGTAATCATTAGTCCAACAGTTGCAAATGAGAGTTTCTGTTGGACAAATTCAGGTATGTTTATCCCCATTTTGTTTTCGTTTATGAGACATTTTTCAACAGAATCGGTGGAATGAACACACACCGGATCACACGCAAACAGTTCACGTTCGTAGCAGCCACATAAAAACATCATGATCACTTTGCTCGTTGTATATAAACTCAGCAAAAAAAGAAATGTCCTCTCACTGTCAACTGCGTTTATGTTCAGCAAACTTAACGTGTGTAAATATTTGTATGAATATAACAAGATTCAACAACTGAGCCATAAACTGAACAAGTTCCACAGACATGTGACTAGCAGAAATGGAGTAATGTGTCCCTGAACAAAGGGGGGTCAAAATCAAAAGTAACAGTCAGTATTTGGTGTGGCCACCAGCTGCATTAAGTACTGCAATGCATCTCCTGCTCATGTACTGCACCAGATTTGCCAGTTCTTGCTGTGAGATGTTACCCCACTCTTCCACCAAGGCACCTGTAAGTTCCCGGACAATTCTGGGGGGACCCTCCGATCCAACAGGTCTCAGACGTGCTCAATGGGATTGAGAACCGGGCTCTTCACTGGCCATGGCAGAACACTGACATTCCTGTCTTGCAGGAAATCACACACAGAACGAGCACAGTGTTCAGATTGCCTGCAATGACAACAAGCTCAGTCCGATGATGCTGTGACACACCGCCCCAGACCATGACGGACCCTCCACCTCCAAATCGATCCCGCTCCAGAGTACAGGCCTCGGTGTAACGCTCATTCCTTTGACAATAAACGCAAATCTGACCATCACCCCTGGTGAGACAAAATCGCGACTCATCAATGAAGATTACCGTCCAGCGATGGTGGGTTTGTGCCCATAGGCGACATTGTTGCCGGTGATGTCTGGTGAGGACCTGCCTTACAACAGGCCTACAAGCCCTCAGTCCAGCCTCTCTCAGCCTATTGTGGACAGTTTGAACACTGATGGAGGGATTTTGCTTTCCTGGTGTAACTTGGGCAGTTGTTGTTGCCATCCTGTACCTGTCCCGCAGGTGTGATGTTCGGATGTACTGATCCTGTGCAGATGTTGTTACACGTGGTCTGCCACTGCGAGGACGATCAGCTGTCCGTCCTGTCTCCCTGTAGTGCTGTCTTAGGCATCTCACAGTACGGACATTGCAATTTATTGCACTGGCCACATCTGCAGTCCTCATGCCTCCTTGCTGCATGCCTAAGACACGTTCACGCAGATGAGCAGGGACCCTGGGCATATTTCTTTTGGTGTTTTTCAGAGTCAATAGAAAGGCCTCTTTTGGTGTCCTAAGTTTTCATAACTGTGACCTTAATTGCCTACCGTCTGTAAGCTGTTAGTGTCTTAACGACCATTCCACAGGTGCATGTTCATTAATTGTTTATGGTTCATTGAACAAGCATGGAAAACAGTGTTTAAACCCTTTACAATGAAGATCTGTGAAGATATTTGGATTTTTACTAATTATCTTTGAAAGACAGGGTCCTGAAAAAGGTCTGTTTCTTTTTTTGCTGGGTTTATCATTTCTTCTCGCAACTATCTATACGCTCTCCTCCTCTCACCTTTTCCTTTCGCTTGTGGACTTCAGTGCACAACACATCAGCTCTCTGTGACCAGGCAAAAAACCTTTCCAAGCCAACCCTTCATATCATGACTGCTTACCTCTACACACAGCCTACATTGTTGTCACATCATAGTCAACTAGAACTAACAAGTTAGTAAACTCGCTACAATCATGCAGTACGATGTACAATCAGAAAGGAGTTTACCAATTACACTGGCTGGCCCCGGTGGCAATACATTAATAAAACCAAAGCTTACCTTGACTTGGAAGAGTTCCAGTGTTGGATAGCTATAGCCAGGTAGCTAACATAGCCTCCCTCTCTGTTTGAGCTGGGTGTTTGAGTAGGCTAAACTAGCTAGCTGCCTTTGTTAGCTTAGTGAAATTGAATGTTCAAAAAAATACAAACAAATATAGCTCTCTCTCTTGCTTCTCCTTAATTTTGGAAGAAATTAATTTGTTCAAAACTGTTCGACTATTGTCTTTCTCTTTAAGAAAACTACTCAATACATTTTATACATTGCAGTGCTGGCTAGCTGTAGCTTATGCTTTCAGTACTAGATTCATTCTATGATCCTTTGATTGGGTGGACAGCATGTCAGTTCATGCTGCAAGAGCTCTGATAGGTTGGAGGACATCCTCTGGAAGTTGTTATAATTACTGTGTAAGTCTTTGGAAGGGGGTGAGAACCAAGAGCCTCCTAGGTTTTGTATTGAAGTCAACGTATTCAGAGGAGTACAGAAGCTAGCTGTCCTCCGGCTACACCATGGTGCTCACCTACAGAGTGCTGCTGAGGCTACTGTAGACCTTCATTGCAAAACAGTGTGTCTTAATCAATTATTTGGTGACGTGAATATAGTTATATCTAAAAAAGGATAACTTTTTTAATGTTTCACAATATAGATTTTTATGAAATTCACTGAGGAGGATGGTCCTCCCCTTCCTCCTCTGAGGAGCCTCCACTAGTGTATACAGTATATACTATATAGTATCTGGCACCGAGTTTTCCTTAAAAGCAGATCTTAGTTTGTCATTGGCACTAAGGGCATCTTCTAGTTTAGAGGACATATGCTGTGTGTGTGTGTGTGTGTGTGTGTGTGTGTGTGTGTGTGTGTGTGTGTGTGTGTGTGTGTGTGTGTGTGTGTGTGTGTCATACATCTCAATAGTGGGTTGGGTTGCAGCTTATATATTCCAACCGGAACTTAGTATTTGTTGTTATTATTTATATAGCTCAGGGATGGGCAACTCCATTCCTGGGGGCCGGAGTGGTGTCACACTTCTTCCCTATCCCTAGCAAACACAGCTGATTAAACAAATTGCAATCTAAACTGAAGATTATGATTAGTTGACTATTGGAGTCAGGTGTGTTAGCTGAGGCTGGGGCAAAAGTGTTACACCAATTAGGCCCCCAAGGAATGGAGTTGCCCATCCCTGATATAGTTCATATTGGATATACCTACTGCAGTGGAACGTTGTTGTCACACAGCAGGCCTATGTCAGATAGAGTTATAGTTGATCATCTAGACTCATAACTGCCTCTTGTTTCTCTTTCCTGCTTGTACGTTTGGTTAGCAACCATCTGCTGCTTACTGCTGAACAGATTACATTGAACACGTGTTTTCTTTTCACCATCTCATTCTCAGTCGTTTGATCAAACTAGACAGTTGGATTGTATTTGCTTGTTTCTTTGGTATTTGACATATTTCTCTGACTGTGGCGCCCTGAGCTCCTGCTCCCCGTTCGTCCCCTGTGGTCTGGCTGTGAGGCTCACACTGTTCCAGGCGATGTCTGGAGACCAAGTCTCTCCAGAGTTTGTTTAGGGAGACGTGCTCTAGGCTGCAGAATAAACACGTACTGTAGTCTGCTGGTTCGACACAGAACTCAACCACACTAAACAGATGGATGATTGACATGAGGAGATCTGAGTCTGTGCCATAGATTGATAAACGGCGTCAGTGCATGTTGATGCTCCACATAAAACAACTTGTTTGACACTTAAATGTTCGTTCCATGAGGTATGATTTCTCCAGGTTTGGATGGCTTTGCTTCAGTTTTACCTGTCGTTATGTCATGGCTTTGCTTCAGTTTTGACCAATTTTTTCTTTATTGTCAACAATACATGTTGTGGGTCACGTGACAAAGCAGCACTGGCCAAGACAGGAAATGACACTCTGGTATTCCAAATCCTCCAACAATACAAACAAATAACGTGAGAGGGTGAAATGAACAGACCACTCATTTGCATACATTTATTCCAGATGAGAGAGTTAATTTGCACAACAGCAAATGAATCCACACTAGGTGCATTAAATAATTATGTCTGAATAATTTATTTAGTAACAGATCAGGGGGAGCAACGTGCTCAACTGAGCTCTCATTCTACAAATTGACTCCTCGCTGGGCTTGCCAGCAGGCTCAGAGACAGTTTACCTATGTAAACCATATGGCTCAAATTAGATGTTGCCACTAACCACAGATATAGAATCAGATTTACCGAACCAACATTGATTAAGCGGATCATATAGACCTAGAAACATCTGACCCTGGATCAGAGATTAGGTACTCCTTTTACCAACTCCTTACAAGTGCAGTAGCCCAGTAGGCCACATCGACTAATCTATCCACATGGTATGTGATTCTGCCTGATTTAGGTGGTATGTCATCAAGAGTCACAAGACAACACGGTCAATTCAAAAAGAGGTTTCTCTTGACAATCACTGCTTCTTGTGCTTCTTTTCCACTTAGAGCAAAGGGCAGTTTGATGAAAGAAATAAAACTGCCCGTAGCCTAATTACCAAAACTTCCAATGAAGATAACTAATGTAGCTGGACATGAATAATGAAAAAGCTTTTTCTCTCTCTGCCCTTTACTTGGTGATTTGCTTTAAAGGGTGTCATATAGTGGAGGGTTGTTCTATTGACCTGAATTCACACAGGGGAGGGGACAGAAGACATCTAATAACCAATTTCATTATAATCACTTAAGCCCGCCGCCCTTCATCCCACTCAATCACAGGGGTCGCCGTGGCGATCGAGGAGTAGACGAGGAGTAGGCCTAGACGGTGGGGGAAATAATTGGAAATAGTGGAAATAATGACTTGAATGGACCATCATGGAACATTGACTTGAATGGGGATTGCCATTCTAGTCATTCTAGTTCTATGGCGAAGGCGACCGAAATGGAGCCCTAATTTAATTTCCAAGGCTCTATTTCAGCTCGCGCTTCTCTCCATCTACAATAATTACTTCTCTGCCCTTGGGTGAAGCACTTTACCTTTCTCTCTCCTCCTCTCCCTCCCTCTCGCCACAGTGATAATCAGCCATGAGAAGCAGAGACAGAAATGTCTTCCCTGGCATTGGAGTGTCAAGCTGCAGAATGAATGACTGTATCCCACCACCTCCTACCGCGATAATCACCTTAGTGTCATTGAGACTATTATCTGCTCTGTGATATTGATTTTAAAAGTTATCCAGGGACAGGCCATACTCTAACTGGAATAGTTGGGATATTAATGCAATTAAACATTCCTTAAATAGGGGTTTTCCTATATAGAAGCCCCTACAAGGACATTCCCGTCATATTACTTGTTTGCAATTTGCTGGCTAATACAGTAAGATACTAAACTAACATGTACTTCTTTAAGTATGTATACGTGGCTAATGGGTACTGTAGTTCTGGACGGGTGGTTAACTGTTCTTCCATCAATATTTCCCACGTGACTGATTTCCTCTTGGGAGTTCAGCGGTGTTTAGTGTCCAGTGATCGACCCATAAAGAATGTATAGTATGTCTGAGGAGGATAAGCGACCTGTATATGAATGTACAAATGTGTAGTTATCCTCCCAACAGCCAAAGCACAAAGGTCAAGCTGTTGATGTTAACCTTTGTGTATTTTCATCCATAGAATGAACTTCATGTTATATACAGTATACAGTACAGACCATATACATGTACAGTATGCATCCATAATAGCCTACATATAGGCTGTTGTATACATTAGTTTTAAATAGTGCTATACAATATTTACATCCCACTGACTTCAGCTTGAATTTCAAAGTATTTTCTTAGAATTCTATAGGATTAATTCGCTCTTCTAATACACTGATCCAAGCCACCATTTTCTTCATGTCTTCACTTTACGTCCTCTTAACTCCTCCCTCCTTCCTCCTCAGGTGCTATCCCTGGGCGCAGATGTGCTTCCCGAGTACAAGCTCCAGACGCCGCGCATGGACAAGTTAACCATCCTCCACTACAGCCCCTTCAAAGCAGTGTGGGACTGGCTCATCCTGCTGCTGGTCATCTACACGGCCATCTTCACGCCCTACTCCGCCGCCTTCCTCCTCAACGACCTAGAGGAGCAGAAGAGGAGGGAGTGCGGCTACTCGTGCTCGCCGCTCAACGTGGTCGACCTCATGGTGGACATCATGTTCATCGTGGACATATTGATCAACTTCAGGACAACCTATGTGAATCTCAACGAGGAGGTGGTCAGCCACCCGGCGAAGATAGCCATCCACTATTTCAAGGGCTGGTTCCTCATCGACATGGTGGCTGCCATCCCCTTTGATCTGCTCATCTTCGGCTCGGGATCGGATGAAGTAAGGGAAAACGCTTAGACCCTTTTCTTACACTGCTAAGCCGAGCTGAATCGGAGTCAAACCAAGCTGTACTGTGCTGTGTTGGCCCATCGGGTGGAACAGTAGCTTTCCAAGTTCTCAACTCTAGAAATGGAGGGAGGGAAAGACGGAGCTAGAAAGATGCAGGTCAAATTAACGATTGTTGGACTGCAGTGAGAGGGAGAGACGTGTTCCTGCGTGTGAAAGGGACAGAGGAAGAGAGAAGGAAGATTTATCTACTCTGATTACACCCACAGGATGTCAATATCTCAGCCGAGCAGCGACTGCTAAGTGTGTCCCTTGCTGGCACGTCACAGAGCGGAACAGGACAGGGTACATGATGTTCCAGGGGGAAAAAAAGATGTCTCCTGCAAAATGATGACAAGTGAGCATGTGTAGGGAGCAGTGGTGTGTCAGAGCAGTGATTTGTCGAGTCATTATTTACCATCAGGTGTCTTGTACTGGAGAGTTGCCCCAAGTCTGGGGTTGTCAGTGAATGGCAGGAAGAGGAAGTGGAACAGACAGACGAGTGGTGACCTGCCACAGCGTGTGTCCATGTAATATAGCGTCTCTCACTTTTCAGGAAATAAGCAGCAGAGGCTACATTTTATGATAACATGTAGAGTATTTTTAAATCTAGTTGGTGCTGAAACAGAGAACAATATGCATAGATGGCTTTCTTTCATTGATCCCCATATTCTGAACCCGTTCTCTTAATGTTTTCTGTTGAGTCTGTCGACAAAATTGTCATTAAAACCTTATGTAAAGGGATATATGTACTGAAAACCCCCATAGAATGAAAACTCCATGAGATAATCTGTTGGCCAGCAAGTGTGAGGGTTTTCAGCGGTTGAATTACATTTATACAGAGTGTGCAAGGTAGCCACACCTGCAGGGCGTGTTACGCAACTAAATATGCTAAGTCTGTATACCAAATAGTGATGAGTGCATAGGAAAGGCGTGCGTAGGAAAGACATCAATTCCTAAATCGGGATCGGGCCCATGAGCGAAGCTAGAAAACCCTGTTGTAGCCAGTAGCCTATGGGATTATGTCTTCTATTTCAGACAGTGGTTGAACATAAACAGTCATGTGCGGTCTGCCCATCAGGGGTTGTGTAGAGTGGACAGGCCAACACAGATGACTAGCCAACCCCATCCCGGACACATTTCATTACCACCAGGGTTGTTAGGGAGAAGCTTTAGCTCTCCACTCTTCAACTCACAAGCACTGCAGACTTAAGCAAGTACTTTAATCAACCATCAACTAATATACCATACTAAAGCCCCCCCTTTTTGCACACAAACCCCTCAGTCACTCTGCACATCTGACATTCCAGTCAAGATCAACAGTTACGATAAATTCTAAAAACATGGAAAGAATTTCTGATTGATTTAGGATATGCCCTGTCTGTCTGAGACTGATTTCTCTACCCGGTTGAGAAGTACACTCTTAGAAAAAAGGGTTCCAAAAGGGGTCTTTGGCTGTCCCCATAAGAGAACCCTTTTTGGTTCCAGGGTTCTACATGGGACCCAAAAGGGTTCTACCTGGAACCAAACGTGTTCTACCTGGAACCAAAGGGGTTCTTCAAAGAGTTCTCCTTAAGGGACAATCAAATAACCCTTTTAGGTTCTAGATAACACCTTTTTTTCTAAGAGTATAGGAGACAAAAGCTGCTGTAAATGACTGCAGCGATTTAAGGGGGAAGATTTGGGTGGATGGGCCAGGCGGTTTGTAATGGAGCTTTCAGAGCCTCAGCAGCAGCATCCGTGTCCCTCAGCAGAGCACATTCATCTGTGACAGAGTCAAGTCAGTGTTGCGCCATAAATCAGACCCCCTTCTATGAGACAAGGAACCATAGTCACTGTCAAATTGAGTCTCATGTGTAAACGAGAGAAGCCCCCTGTAAATAAATGCATGCAGGTGCAGAGACCTGGGTGACTGTGGAGGACGAGAAGCAGTAGTAGTAATGACTTCCCTCAGGATATTACTATAATTGTCAGTCCTGATGAGATGGGGAACAAACTATTAGCGTTTCCCTCAGACTGACTTATGCTGTTTGCAGACTGTGCGACGCTAATAAATCCGCTCTTATCTCATGGCAGGCCGTGGTCGTTTATTTTTTTGTCACCATGTTAATTTAGCTGGGTAGGAACAGAGATGGAGAGATGCCAGGATTGAGACTGTTTAAAGGAAAGTGAACAGAAGGCAGGAGGGGTGGGAGGACAGGAGAGGCGTGGTGTTTGCTTTCATGCTGCCTGGCTGGAAAACTTGGACGTTCTCTGTCATTTTCTTTATTGTTCTTAAAAACATTTTTTTTTCTTCTGCAGTCATCTCATCTTAGTATCAGTATGTAGGCTTGATAAATCCTCCTCACTCCTCATAACAACATTTTAGAGTGATGGAAATGTTATATTATAATTTATATTATTGCCACTGCTCTCTGCTGGTTTAGACAGCAGTCTATTTTTTTGCAGAGGTCACTTCCATTGACACACTGTCATATTCAGTGATTTAGAAACTGGAATAAGAAACTGGATTGTGGTCATTCAGCCAAGCTTGATTGTAACAGTACTATCTTAACCCTAACTCCTAACCTTTGATCTGACCTTAAGGGTACCTCTAATAACAACAAATTGCTTCCTGGTGTGGTGCATCCAATTAACAAATAACGTGTCTGCACTATACTGCAACACTCAAACCCCCAGCCAATCACAGCTCTGTTTACTTCTATGTCCCCTCAGACCACCACTCTGATTGGCCTGCTGAAGACCGCCCGGTTGCTCCGACTAGTTCGCGTGGCCCGTAAGCTGGACCGATATTCAGAGTACGGCGCCGCTGTCCTTATGCTCCTCATGTGCATCTTTGCCCTCATTGCCCATTGGCTGGCCTGCATCTGGTACGCCATCGGCAATGTGGAGAAGCCCTATCTGGAGCACAAGATTGGCTGGCTGGATAACCTGGGCGTGTCCATTGGAAAGAGGTACTAGGCAAGATAAAATATACTGAATTCCTGAATATCGTAACAATATGTACCATGGACTTGTGCCTCAATGTACCCCAATACTATTTACTGTATCACATGACTCTTTAATAACGATGCAGTTGAATGATAGGAAAGAACGTCATGATTTGTTAATTCAACTAAGAAATATTGGTAAAACCAAGTGGCGCAGTGGTCTAAGGCACTGCATCTTAGTGCTTGAGGCGTCACTACAGACACCTTGGTTCAATTCCAGGCTGTAGGAAAAATACCATGAAATGTATCAAACCATGAACTGAGTGTACCGTCTCACCCCCTAGGTACAACTACAGTGACCCCAGCTCTGGTCCGTCCATCAAGGACAAATACGTCACGGCCCTCTACTTTACCTTCAGTAGTCTGACCAGCGTGGGCTTTGGCAACGTCTCCCCCAACACCAACTCCGAGAAGATCTTCTCCATCTGTGTCATGCTGATTGGCTGTGAGTGTGTCGACTGTACTAGGACTGAAAACAGATGGAATGAATGAACGAACAAACAAATGAATACATTATACACATTTCTACAATAAATCACTATTACTGTAAAGGCAAGTAGTACTACTCAATAAGTTATTGTACTACTATATTCCTAGCTACTGATTAATGAAGGGAAATTAGAATATTGCGAACAGTGATGATCACCTGTCTGGTGTGATTCTCCCTCTCGCAGCCCTGATGTACGCCAGTATCTTTGGTAATGTGTCGGCCATCATCCAGCGGTTGTACTCTGGTACGGCGCGGTACCACCTGCAGATGCTCCGGGTCAAAGAATTCATCCGCTTCCACCAGATCCCCAACCCACTGAGGCAACGCCTGGAGGAGTACTTCCAACACGCCTGGAACTACACCAACGGCATCGACATGAATATGGTGCGAATAGGGGGAGTGTGTGTGGGGTTGTGTGGGTAGGAGGGTGGGGGTGGGTGTAATTGGTTGGGAAGCTGTGAGTGTGCGCGTTTGTGTCTGTGAGTGTGTGTGTGTGTTTGGGGCTAATAAGTCTTCCAAGTGAGACTTTAACAAAAAAATGCTCATATTGGGACATTGCGTTATTCTTATGGTAGGATAAGGGTATGCATAATGGTTAAGTCTCAGATTGATGATTCAGATTGCTGTTGTCCTTCAGTAGGTTTTTAATGTTAAGCCCCACAGTTTGACGATGCGGTTATGTTACTGCCTTGCTGTGTTTCTCCTACAGTACTTAGCTTCTCGGTGAAGCTGTTCAATGTTTTTTCTGACCTTAAAACAACCTTGTCTCCAAGACGGTTCTTACCATTAACATAAAGCCTAGTGTGTTCCCTTAGCGACATGGTTATATGACATTATTATGATCTTGTTTAGGATTCTAAACTCTAGAATGAAAGCCATGGATACTGTATGTAAACCGGCTTTTCCCCTGGTGATGTTAACTGTACTTATAGAAATGTGTCTTTTCCATGTCTGCCTCATGTCAAATGGAATGACTTCATCACTCTGGTAAGAGCAGGAGGTACTATGTTCACAGATAATAGTGTTAACTTATTTCCCTCTGAAAATGTGTTGTTTTCAGAGTGTAGTAAATCGTAGACCAAGATGTAAATCAAAGAATACATTTATTAAAATCCATAACTTCATCTTTATAGTCTACGGGGGAAAAAATCATGTACACTGAGTATAGAAAACATTAAGAACACCTTCCTAATATTGAGTTGCAACCCCCCTTTGGCCCTCAGAACAGCCTCAATTCGTCGGGACATGGACTGCAAGGTGTCGAAAGCTTTCCACAGGGGTGCTGGCCCACGTTGACGCCAAATGCTTCCCGTAGTGTTGCAGTTCTTGTCACACTCAAACCGGTGCACCTGACACCTACTGCCATACCCTGTTCAAAGGCACTTAAATATTTTGACTTGCCCATTCACCCTCTGAATGGCACACATACACAATCCATGTCTCAATTGTCTTAAGGCTTAAAAATCCTTCTTCAGCAAGTCTCCTTCCCTTCATCTACACTGACTGAAGTGGATTTAAGTGACATCAATAAGGGATCATAGCTTTCACCTGGAAAGAGCAGGTGTCATCTCAGAGCAGGTGTTCTTCATGTTTTGTACACTCAGTGTACATACTGACTTCCCCATTGCATGCCAGCCAGTAGTATAACCCTCAGTGCTTCTAGCAGCCCATATTGTCCATCACAGACTGACTTGCATGTGGCTTGCCACAAGGTCGCCATTTGCATGAAATCTGTGTATTCAAACACAATCACATCATTTTATAGTGTAGTTACCAAGCTGTTAATACTGCCAATGGGAGAGGCACAGACAGCTTGGCACTGCCAGGTTTCCCTCAATGTGGGAGGCTTGGCACACATGACCAGTGATATTGCACCTGCACTTGCCAAATGTTGTTCAATCTCTCCTTTCCAAAATCTTCTGCTGTGATTTTTTCCCTAACTAATGAAAAATAGCCTCTCTTTTTCAAGAAATGTAGATTTTGTATGTGACAGAGTAAGAATGTTTCATTTCCCCCTTTTGTGTGTTTGAAGCCTTCCCTTGCCCTTTGGTCCCCTGTGATGTCACAGTTCAAGGCTTTCTCCTCTATTTACAGTCATCTCATGACCTTTAACCTGTAACCAAGTGTGGTGTTCAGTCCCAGGCAAATGACTTGTTTTCCAATTGTGGGCATTAATGTCATGATACTGAATAATTTAGGTGACATTTTTTCCATTGAAACTATTTGCATTTCACCATGTAGTAATTTAAGTAGTTGAAATACTTGTCACTCTGATCCTTAAACTCTAAATGACATGACAGGTTAATTCAGTTGAGGTAAGTCTTTTATTTATAAATCTTTATGATAAATCTGAATCACAGACACTAATGATACCCCACTAAGATAGAAAGCTCCCTCAAGCTCCCTTGTGCTAATTCTTTTTTAATCAAAGGGAAGATGTGTTTCCATGTTTGTTTCCATGTTTTCCTAGTTTGTTGTGTCTTGTATAGCAGTGTTGGATATCCATCTGTTTACCCCCACCTGCTAGTACTCTGATTAAAGGCTATGGAAAGATGCCATAAAAATACCCCCCTCAAACAGTCACATATGACAATGCAGTATTTTGATTTTGAGAAGAAGACCAAAACACAATTGGCAATTGTATCAACCCACTCTTGATTCCAAACCATATCTGACTGGCAAACTCAAACCAGACCCACACCCAAAGACGTCTCGAGTTTGACAGCACATCTCTGATAACACCACAGACAAATCCAGTCCTATCTGACCATTCTCCTATTGCTGTGGCCTGTCTTTTCACGCCCCCAGGTCCTAAAGGGTTTCCCAGAGTGTCTCCAGGCTGATATCTGCCTCCACCTCAACGCGAGTCTGCTCCAGGGCTGCAAGGCATTCCAAGGGGCTACTAAGGGCTGCCTGAGGGCCCTGGCCATGAGGTTCAAGACCACACACTCCCCACCGGGTGATACACTGGTCCACTGTGGAGACGTGCTTACTGCCCTCTACTTCTTGTCACGAGGGTCCATCGAAATCCTCAAGGATGACATCGTGGTGGCCATTTTGGGTATGTGCTACTCAAATGTTGTGGTTTATTGTTTCACATTGTCTGTTAATATTATCTTTATTTAACCTGGTAGGTTATTTAATACACTATTTCACAATAACAACCTGATGAAAGGTTGCAATTAAAACCAAGTTTCATTGTAAACCTCATTTGACACTTCAATGTATTTTGTGCTTTGTGAAAAAGTCCCGAACCAAAATGTACGCTAGACACTAGTCATTGCAACAATGACTCATCTTTTTATTAATGTCAGGCTGTGGAAGGTGTGCTGTTCTCCAGTAAATTGATATCCTGAAGAATTGGTTACCTATGGCTGTGTGAATACTTCATTACAGGATTTTTTTCACACTACTCAAACACCTCTAATGATTTCCCTCTGCCTGAAGGTCAGCGTAATCAGGCTGTTTGGAAGATAAACATAATCTTAGAACAGCAGCACTGCAGGCACACTTTCAAAGACTGTTTTTGTCTCTAAACAGTTCAAGCGGTACTGGAAATGAATAGTAACACAGTACAGTTCAGGTGTCACTTCTCATCAAAGTGTGTGTGTGTGTGTCTCTTGCCTCTCTGTGTGTGTCTGTATATCCTCTGTGTACTGTTTATAAGAGGCTGGTCTCGCTATTCTGCAATGCCTGGGTGGGAAGCTGACATCTCTAATGAGCACAGATTTTCATGGCTCCCTCCAAGAACACACTGTGATAGACACTAGCGCTGTACAGGAAGGTTTTATTGCTTGGAGAAGAGAGAGAGAGAGGAAGAGGATGAAGGAGAGAGTGATAGAGGGGAAGATAAAGAGTGGGGGGAGAGATGAGGAGAGAGTGGGTGGAGGGAGAGATGGAGAGAGGGGAACGGAGGGTGGTTTATTGGATCATTTATTATGGTATCTAATTGCCAGCTGAGGGTGATGGAGTGTTTGTGGTGTTAGCAGTCGCTGCTCGCAGGAGATATTGACGTCCCTGGGATGTAATCAGAGTAAATCTCTCTCTTTCCCTTTCTCTCTTTCTTTCTCTTTCTCTCTCTCTCCCTCTTTCTCTCTCTCTCTCTCTTTCTCTCCCTCTTTCTCTCTCTCTCTCTCTCTCTCTCTCTTTCTCTCCCTCTTTCTCTCTCTCTCTCGCTCTCTCTCGCTCCCTCTTTCTCTCTCTCTCTCGCTCTCTCTCGCTCCCTCTTTCTCTCTCTCTCTCTCTCTCTCGCTCCCTCTCTCTCTCTCTCTCGCTCCCTCTTTCTCGCTCCCTCTTTCTCTCTCTCTCTCTCTCTCTCTCGCTCCCTCTTTCTCTCTCTCTCGCTCTTTCTCTCTCTCTCGCTCTTTCTCTCTCTCTCTCGCTCTTTCTCTCTCTCTCGCTCTTTCTCTCTCTCTCTCGGGGTGAGCCCAGCGCCAAGCAAGTGTTACAAGCTAAGCATTGTATAAACGGCTCATTTTTCACTCAGCCAATGAGCTTCAGCAAAACGCAGTGACACAATAGGGTCATGCTCAGTCATTGCTGATGCATGCCAGATCTTGCAACGCCTGGATAAGTATTTTGCGCGTCAGCTAACCACATCATACAGTATGTTATAGCAATCTGATGCCTGACGTTACAGTTGATGACATGGCAGGTAACCATTGGTTGACGCATCCAACGTCTGAGCAGGGGAAAACCACAGGTGTGTTGAAAGAGATGGGTTAATAAAGACTCAGCACGTTCACCAACGGTAAAGTTACACAAACACTTATTGCTCTATTTATCTCAGTCATGTATTTCTATACTAATTCTATTGTGAATTAGTAATTGCAATTAGTGTGCAATCAACAGAGAGAGAGAGAGAGAGAGAGAGAGAGAGAGAGAGAGAGAGAGAGAGAGAGAGAGAGAGAGAGAGAGAGAGAGAGAGAGAGAGCAATAAACAAGGAATTATATCTGTAAAATAAAATGTTGCATCAAGGAAAGACTAGGTGCTTGTCCTGCCCAGGTTTGGACAAAGCTGTATTGAGATCATGTGACAATAGAGATCTAGGCCAAGAGCCAGGGCATGCTGTGGGGCACGTGTAAACGCACACACGTTGGTGTCTCTGGAGGTGACAGGACAGGATATCACTGCCATACCCACACCGTAAACTGACAGGTCTGCGCATAGGGAAGTCAGGCGTAAAATAATGATATGACTGAGCCTCTTGGTCATTCCAGGTCAGCCCTATAAACAGTCACACTGTCTCCCTGTTGTCATATAGTCAGCCCTATAGACATTCACACTACCTCCATGTTGTCATATAGTCACAGCCCTATAGACATTCACACTGCCTCCATGTTGTCATATAGTCAGCCCTATAGACATTCACACTACCTCCATGTTGTCATATAGTCACAGCCCTATAGACATTCACACTACCTCCATGTTGTCATATAGTCAGCCCTATAGACATTCACACTACCTCCATGTTGTCATATAGTCAGCCCTATAGACAGTCACACTACCTCCATGTTGTCATATAGTCAGCCATATAAACAGTCACACTACCTCCATGTTGTCATATAGTCAGCCATATAAACAGTCACACTACCTCCATGTTGTCATATAGTCAGCCATATAAACAGTCACACTACCTCCATGTTGTCATATAGTCAGCCATATAAACAGTCACACTACCTCCATGTTGTCATATAGTCAGCCCTATAGACATTCACACTACCTCCATGTTGTCATATAGTCACAGCCCTATAAACATTCACACTACCTCCATGTTGTCATATAGTCAGCCCTATAGACATTCACACTACCTCCATGTTGTCATATAGTCAGCCCTATAGACATTCACACAACCTCCATGTTGTCATATAGTCACAGCCCTATAGACATTCACACTACCTCCATGTTGTCATATAGTCACAGCCCTATAGACATTCACACTACCTCCATGTTGTCATATAGTCAGCCCTATAGACATTCACACTACCTCCATGTTGTCATATAGTCACAGCCCTATAGACATTCACACTACCTCCATGTTGTCATATAGTCACAGCCCTATAGACATTCACACTACCTCCATGTTGTCATATAGTCAGCCCTATAGACATTCACACTACCTCCATGTTGTCATATAGTCACAGCCCTATAGACATTCACACTACCTCCATGTTGTCATATAGTCACAGCCCTATAGACATTCACACTACCTCCATGTTGTCATATAGTCACAGCCCTATAGACATTCACACTACCTCCATGTTGTCATATAGTCAGCCCTATAAACATTCACACTACCTCCATGTTGTCATATAGTCAGCCCTATAGACAGTCACACTACCTCCATGTTGTAATATAGTCAGCCATATAAACAGTCACACTACCTCCATGTTGTCATATAGTCAGCCCAGCCATGTTGTATAAACAGCCCTATCACACTACCTCCATGTTGTCATATAGTCACAGCCCTATAAACATTCACACTACCTCCATGTTGTCATATAGTCACAGCCCTATAAACATTCACACTACCTCCATGTTGTCATATAGTCAGCCCTATAGACATTCACACTACCTCCATGTTGTCATATAGTCACAGCCCTATAGACATTCACACTACCTCCATGTTGTCATATAGTCACAGCCCTATAGACATTCACACTACCTCCATGTTGTCATATAGTCACAGCCCTATAGACATTCACACTACCTCCATGTTGTCATATAGTCACAGCCCTATAGACATTCACACTACCTCCATGTTGTCATATAGTCACAGCCCTATAGACATTCACACTACCTCCATGTTGTCATATAGTCACAGCCCTATAGACATTCACACTACCTCCATGTTGTCATATAGTCAGCCCTATAGACATTCAAACTACCTCCATGTTGTCATATAGTCACAGCCCTATAGACATTCACACTACCTCCATGTTGTCATATAGTCACAGCCCTATAGACATTCACACTACCTCCATGTTGTCATATAGTCACAGCCCTATAGACATTCACACTACCTCCATGTTGTCATATAGTCAGCCCTATAGACATTCACACTACCTCCATGTTGTCATATAGTCAGCCATATAAACAGTCACACTACCTCCATGTTGTCATATAGTCACAGCCCTATAGACATTCACATTACCTCCATGTTGTCATATAGTCAGCCATATAAACAGTCACACTACCTCCATGTTGTCATATAGTCACAGCCCTATAGACATTCACATTACCTCCATGTTGTCATATAGTCACAGCCCTATAAACATTCACACTACCTCCATGTTGTCATATAGTCACAGCCCTATAGACATTCACACTACCTCCATGTTGTCATATAGTCACAGCCCTATAAACATTCACACTACCTCCATGTTGTCATATAGTCACAGCCCTATAAACATTCACACTACCTCCATGTTGTCATATAGTCACAGCCCTATAAACATTCACACTACCTCCATGTTGTCATATAGTCACAGCCCTATAAACATTCACACTACCTCCATGTTGTCATATAGTCACAGCCCTATAAACATTCACACTACCTCCATGTTGTCATATAGTCACAGCCCTATAGACATTCACACTACCTCCATGTTGTCATATAGTCACAGCCCTATAGACATTCACACTACCTCCATGTTGTCATATAGTCACAGCCCTATAGACATTCACACTACCTCCATGTTGTCATATAGTCACAGCCCTATAGACATTCACACTACCTCCATGTTGTCATATAGTCACAGCCCTATAGACATTCACACTACCTCCATGTTGTCATATAGTCACAGCCCTATAAACATTCACACTACCTCCATGTTGTCATATAGTCACAGCCCTATAAACATTCACACTACCTCCATGTTGTCATATAGTCACAGCCCTATAGACATTCACACTACCTCCATGTTGTCATATAGTCACAGCCCTATAAACATTCACACTACCTCCATGTTGTCATATAGTCACAGCCCTATAGACATTCACACTACCTCCATGTTGTCATATAGTCACAGCCCTATAGACATTCACACTACCTCCATGTTGTCATATAGTCACAGCCCTATAGACATTCACACTACCTCCATGTTGTCATATAGTCACAGCCCTATAAACATTCACACTACCTCCATGTTGTCATATAGTCACAGCCCTATAGACATTCACACTACCTCCATGTTGTCATATAGTCACAGCCCTATAGACATTCACTACCTCCATGCTGTCATATAGTCACAGCCCTATAAACATTCACACTACCTCCATGTTGTCATATAGTCACAGCCCTATAAACATTCACACTACCTCCATGTTGTCATATAGTCACAGCCCTATAGACATTCACATTACCTCCATGTTGTCATATAGTCACAGCCCTATAAACATTCACACTACCTCCATGTTGTCATATAGTCACAGCCCTATAGACATTCACACTACCTCCATGTTGTCATATAGTCACAGCCCTATAAACATTCACACTACCTCCCTGTTGTCATATAGTCACAGCCCTATAAACATTCACACTACCTCCATGTTGTCATATAGTCAGCCCTATAGACATTCACACTACCTCCATGTTGTCATATAGTCACAGCCCTATAGACATTCACACTACCTCCATGTTGTCATATAGTCACAGCCCTATAAACATTCACACTACCTCCCTGTTGTCATATAGTCACAGCCCTATAAACATTCACACTACCTCCATGTTGTCATATAGTCAGCCCTATAGACATTCACACTACCTCCATGTTGTCATATAGTCACAGCCCTATAGACATTCACACTACCTCCATGTTGTCATATAATCACAGCCCTATAGACATTCACACTACCTCCATGTTGTCATATAGTCACAGCCCTATAGACATTCACACTACCTCCATGTTGTCATATAGTCAGCCATATAAACAGTCACACTACCTCCATGTTGTCATATAGTCACAGCCCTATAGACATTCACATTACCTCCATGTTGTCATATAGTCACAGCCCTATAAACATTCACACTACCTCCCTGTTGTCATATAGTCACAGCCCTATAGACATTCACACTACCTCCATGTTGTCATATAGTCACAGCCCTATAAACATTCACACTACCTCCCTGTTGTCATATAGTCACAGCCCTATAGACATTCACATTACCTCCATGTTGTCATATAGTCACAGCCCTATAGACATTCACACTACCTCCATGTTGTCATATAGTCACAGCCCTATAGACAGTCACACTACCTCCCTGTTGTCATATAGTCAGCCCTATAGACATTCACACTACCTCCATGTTGTCATATAGTCACAGCCCTATAGACAGTCACACTACCTCCCTGTTGTCATATAGTCAGCCCTATAGACATTCACACTACCTCCATGTTGTCATATAGTCAGCCCTATAGACATTCACACTACCTCCATGTTGTCATATAGTCACAGCCCTATAGACATTCACACTACCTCCATGTTGTCATATAGTCAGCCCTATAGACATTCACACTACCTCCATGTTGTCATATAGTCAGCCCTATAGACATTCACACTACCTCCATGTTGTCATATAGTCAGCCCTATAGACATTCACACTACCTCCATGTTGTCATATAGTCACAGCCCTATAAGACATTCACACTACCTCCATGTTGTCATATAGTCACAGCCCTATAGACATTCACACTACCTCCATGTTGTCATATAGTCACAGCCCTATAAACATTCACACTACCTCCATGTTGTCATATAGTCACAGCCCTATAAACATTCACACTACCTCCATGTTGTCATATAGTCACAGCCCTATAGACATTCACACTACCTCCATGTTGTCATATAGTCACAGCCCTATAGACATTCACACTACCTCCATGTTGTCATATAGTCACAGCCCTATAGACATTCACACTACCTCCATGTTGTCATATAGTCACAGCCCTATAGACATTCACACTACCTCCATGTTGTCATATAGTCACAGCCCTATAGACATTCACACTACCTCCATGTTGTCATATAGTCACAGCCCTATAAACATTCACACTACCTCCATGTTGTCATATAGTCACAGCCCTATAGACATTCACACTACCTCCATGTTGTCATATAGTCACAGCCCTATAAACATTCACACTACCTCCATGTTGTCATATAGTCACAGCCCTATAGACATTCACACTACCTCCATGTTGTCATATAGTCACAGCCCTATAAACATTCACACTACCTCCATGTTGTCATATAGTCACAGCCCTATAGACATTCACACTACCTCCATGTTGTCATATAGTCACAGCCCTATAGACATTCACACTACCTCCATGTTGTCATATAGTCACAGCCCTATAGACATTCACACTACCTCCATGTTGTCATATAGTCAGCCCTATAAACATTCACACTACCTCCATGTTGTCATATAGTCACAGCCCTATAGACATTCACACTACCTCCATGTTGTCATATAGTCACAGCCCTATAGACATTCACACTACCTCCATGTTGTCATATAGTCACAGCCCTATAAACATTCACACTACCTCCATGTTGTCATATAGTCACAGCCCTATAGACATTCACACTACCTCCATGTTGTCATATAGTCACAGCCCTATAGACATTCACACTACCTCCATGTTGTCATATAGTCACAGCCCTATAAACATTCACACTACCTCCATGTTGTCATATAGTCACAGCCCTATAGACATTCACACTACCTCCATGTTGTCATATAGTCACAGCCCTATAAACATTCACACTACCTCCATGTTGTCATATAGTCACAGCCCTATAGACATTCACACTACCTCCATGTTGTCATATAGTCACAGCCCTATAAACATTCACACTACCTCCATGTTGTCATATAGTCACAGCCCTATAGACATTCACACTACCTCCATGTTGTCATATAGTCACAGCCCTATAGACATTCACACTACCTCCATGTTGTCATATAGTCACAGCCCTATAAACATTCACACTACCTCCATGTTGTCATATAGTCACAGCCCTATAGACATTCACATTACCTCCATGTTGTCATATAGTCACAGCCCTATAGACATTCACACTACCTCCATGTTGTCATATAGTCACAGCCCTATAAACATTCACACTACCTCCATGTTGTCATATAGTCACAGCCCTATAAACATTCACACTACCTCCATGTTGTCATATAGTCACAGCCCTATAGACATTCACATTACCTCCATGTTGTCATATAGTCACAGCCCTATAAACATTCACACTACCTCCCTGTTGTCATATAGTCACAGCCCTATAGACATTCACACTACCTCCATGTTGTCATATAGTCACAGCCCTATAGACATTCACACTACCTCCATGTTGTCATATAGTCACAGCCCTATAGACAGTCACACTACCTCCCTGTTGTCATATAGTCACAGCCCTATAGACATTCACACTACCTCCATGTTGTCATATAGTCACAGCCCTATAGACATTCACACTACCTCCATGTTGTCATATAGTCACAGCCCTATAGACATTCACACTGCCTCCATGTTGTCATATAGTCACAGCCCTATAGACATTCACACTACCTCCATGTTGTCATATAGTCACAGCCCTATAGACATTCACACTACCTCCATGTTGTCATATAGTCACAGCCCTATAGACATTCACACTACCTCCATGTTGTCATATAGTCACAGCCCTATAGACATTCACACTACCTCCATGTTGTCATATAGTCACAGCCCTATAGACATTCACACTACCTCCATGTTGTCATATAGTCACAGCCCTATAGACATTCACACTACCTCCATGTTGTCATATAGTCACAGCCCTATAAACATTCACACTACCTCCATGTTGTCATATAGTCACAGCCCTATAGACATTCACACTACCTCCATGTTGTCATATAGTCACAGCCCTATAGACATTCACACTACCTCCTGTTGTCATATAGTCACAGCCCTATAGACATTCACACTACCTCCATGTTGTCATATAGTCACAGCCCTATAAACATTCACACTACCTCCTGTTGTCATATAGTCACAGCCCCTATAAACATTCACACTACCTCCATGTTGTCATATAGTCAGCCCTATAGACATTCACACTACCTCCATGTTGTCATATAGTCACAGCCCTATAGACATTCACACTACCTCCATGTTGTCATATAGTCACAGCCCTATAAACATTCACACTACCTCCCTGTTGTCATATAGTCACAGCCCTATAAACATTCACACTACCTCCATGTTGTCATATAGTCAGCCCTATAGACATTCACACTACCTCCATGTTGTCATATAGTCACAGCCCTATAGACATTCACACTACCTCCATGTTGTCATATAGTCACAGCCCTATAGACATTCACACTACCTCCATGTTGTCATATAGTCACAGCCCTATAGACATTCACACTACCTCCATGTTGTCATATAGTCAGCCCTATAAACATTCACACTACCTCCATGTTGTCATATAGTCACAGCCCTATAGACATTCACACTACCTCCATGTTGTCATATAGTCACAGCCCTATAAACATTCACACTACCTCCATGTTGTCATATAGTCACAGCCCTATAAACATTCACACTACCTCCATGTTGTCATATAGTCACAGCCCTATAAACATTCACACTACCTCCCTGTTGTCATATAGTCACAGCCCTATAGACATTCACATTACCTCCATGTTGTCATATAGTCACAGCCCTATAGACATTCACACTACCTCCATGTTGTCATATAGTCACAGCCCTATAGACAGTCACACTACCTCCCTGTTGTCATATAGTCAGCCCTATAGACATTCACACTACCTCCATGTTGTCATATAGTCACAGCCCTATAGACAGTCACACTACCTCCCTGTTGTCATATAGTCAGCCCTATAGACATTCACTACCTCCATGTTGTCATATAGTCAGCCCTATAGACATTCACACTACCTCCATGTTGTCATATAGTCACAGCCCTATAGACATTCACACTACCTCCATGTTGTCATATAGTCACAGCCCTATAGACATTCACACTACCTCCATGTTGTCATATAGTCACAGCCCTATAGACATTCACACTACCTCCATGTTGTCATATAGTCACAGCCCTATAGACATTCACACTACCTCCATGTTGTCATATAGTCACAGCCCTATAAACATTCACACTACCTCCATGTTGTCATATAGTCACAGCCCTATAAACATTCACACTACCTCCATGTTGTCATATAGTCACAGCCCTATAAACATTCACACTACCTCCATGTTGTCATATAGTCACAGCCCTATAAACATTCACACTACCTCCATGTTGTCATATAGTCACAGCCCTATAGACATTCACACTACCTCCATGTTGTCATATAGTCACAGCCCTATAAACATTCACACTACCTCCATGTTGTCATATAGTCACAGCCCTATAGACATTCACACTACCTCCATGTTGTCATATAGTCACAGCCCTATAGACATTCACACTACCTCCATGTTGTCATATAGTCACAGCCCTATAAACATTCACACTACCTCCATGTTGTCATATAGTCACAGCCCTATAGACATTCACACTACCTCCATGTTGTCATATAGTCACAGCCCTATAGACATTCACACTACCTCCATGTTGTCATATAGTCACAGCCCTATAGACATTCACACTACCTCCATGTTGTCATATAGTCACAGCCCTATAAACATTCACACTACCTCCATGTTGTCATATAGTCACAGCCCTATAGACATTCACACTACCTCCATGTTGTCATATAGTCACAGCCCTATAGACATTCACACTACCTCCATGTTGTCATATAGTCACAGCCCTATAAACATTCACACTACCTCCATGTTGTCATATAGTCACAGCCCTATAAACATTCACACTACCTCCATGTTGTCATATAGTCACAGCCCTATAGACATTCACATTACCTCCATGTTGTCATATAGTCACAGCCCTATAAACATTCACACTACCTCCATGTTGTCATATAGTCACAGCCCTATAGACATTCACACTACCTCCATGTTGTCATATAGTCACAGCCCTATAAACATTCACACTACCTCCATGTTGTCATATAGTCACAGCCCTATAAACATTCACACTACCTCCATGTTGTCATATAGTCAGCCCTATAGACATTCACACTACCTCCATGTTGTCATATAGTCACAGCCCTATAGACATTCACACTACCTCCATGTTGTCATATAGTCACAGCCCTATAGACATTCACATTACCTCCATGTTGTCATATAGTCACAGCCCTATAAACATTCACACTACCTCCATGTTGTCATATAGTCACAGCCCTATAGACATTCACACTACCTCCATGTTGTCATATAGTCACAGCCCTATAAACATTCACACTACCTCCATGTTGTCATATAGTCACAGCCCTATAGACATTCACACTACCTCCATGTTGTCATATAGTCACAGCCCTATAGACATTCACACTACCTCCATGTTGTCATATAGTCACAGCCCTATAGACATTCACACTACCTCCATGTTGTCATATAGTCACAGCCCTATAGACATTCACACTACCTCCATGTTGTCATATAGTCACAGCCCTATAGACATTCACACTACCTCCATGTTGTCATATAGTCACAGCCCTATAGACATTCACACTACCTCCATGTTGTCATATAGTCAGCCCTATAGACATTCACACTACCTCCATGTTGTCATATAGTCAGCCCTATAGACATTCACACTACCTCCATGTTGTCATATAGTCAGCCCTATAGACATTCACACTACCTCCATGTTGTCATATAGTCACAGCCCTATAAACATTCACACTACCTCCATGTTGTCATATAGTCACAGCCCTATAAACATTCACACTACCTCCATGTTGTCATATAGTCACAGCCCTATAAACATTCACACTACCTCCATGTTGTCATATAGTCACAGCCCTATAAACATTCACACTACCTCCATGTTGTCATATAGTCACAGCCCTATAGACATTCACACTACCTCCATGTTGTCATATAGTCACAGCCCTATAAACATTCACACTACCTCCATGTTGTCATATAGTCACAGCCCTATAAACATTCACACTACCTCCATGTTGTCATATAGTCACAGCCCTATAGACATTCACACTACCTCCATGTTGTCATATAGTCACAGCCCTATAAACATTCACACTACCTCCATGTTGTCATATAGTCACAGCCCTATAGACATTCACACTACCTCCATGTTGTCATATAGTCACAGCCCTATAGACATTCACACTACCTCCATGTTGTCATATAGTCACAGCCCTATAGACATTCACACTACCTCCATGTTGTCATATAGTCACAGCCCTATAGACATTCACACTACCTCCATGTTGTCATATAGTCACAGCCCTATAGACATTCACACTACCTCCATGTTGTCATATAGTCACAGCCCTATAAACATTCACACTACCTCCATGTTGTCATATAGTCACAGCCCTATAAACATTCACACTACCTCCATGTTGTCATATAGTCACAGCCCTATAGACATTCACACTACCTCCATGTTGTCATATAGTCACAGCCCTATAAACATTCACACTACCTCCATGTTGTCATATAGTCACAGCCCTATAGACATTCACACTACCTCCATGTTGTCATATAGTCACAGCCCTATAAACATTCACACTACCTCCCTGTTGTCATATAGTCACAGCCCTATAAACATTCACACTACCTCCATGTTGTCATATAGTCAGCCCTATAGACATTCACACTACCTCCATGTTGTCATATAGTCACAGCCCTATAGACATTCACACTACCTCCATGTTGTCATATAGTCACAGCCCTATAAACATTCACACTACCTCCCTGTTGTCATATAGTCACAGCCCTATAAACATTCACACTACCTCCATGTTGTCATATAGTCAGCCCTATAGACATTCACACTACCTCCATGTTGTCATATAGTCACAGCCCTATAGACATTCACACTACCTCCATGTTGTCATATAATCACAGCCCTATAGACATTCACACTACCTCCATGTTGTCATATAGTCACAGCCCTATAGACATTCACACTACCTCCATGTTGTCATATAGTCAGCCCTATAAACATTCACACTACCTCCATGTTGTCATATAGTCACAGCCCTATAGACATTCACATTACCTCCATGTTGTCATATAGTCACAGCCCTATAAACATTCACACTACCTCCCTGTTGTCATATAGTCACAGCCCTATAGACATTCACACTACCTCCATGTTGTCATATAGTCACAGCCCTATAAACATTCACACTACCTCCCTGTTGTCATATAGTCACAGCCCTATAGACATTCACATTACCTCCATGTTGTCATATAGTCACAGCCCTATAGACATTCACACTACCTCCATGTTGTCATATAGTCACAGCCCTATAAACATTCACACTACCTCCCTGTTGTCATATAGTCACAGCCCTATAGACATTCACATTACCTCCATGTTGTCATATAGTCACAGCCCTATAGACATTCACACTACCTCCATGTTGTCATATAGTCACAGCCCTATAAACATTCACACTACCTCCATGTTGTCATATAGTCACAGCCCTATAAACATTCACACTACCTCCATGTTGTCATATAGTCACAGCCCTATAGACATTCACTACCTCCATGTTGTCATATAGTCACAGCCCTATAAACATTCACACTACCTCCATGTTGTCATATAGTCACAGCCCTATAGACATTCACACTACCTCCATGTTGTCATATAGTCACAGCCCTATAGACATTCACACTACCTCCATGTTGTCATATAGTCACAGCCCTATAGACATTCACACTACCTCCATGTTGTCATATAGTCACAGCCCTATAGACATTCACACTACCTCCATGTTGTCATATAGTCACAGCCCTATAGACATTCACACTACCTCCATGTTGTCATATAGTCACAGCCCTATAGACATTCACACTACCTCCATGTTGTCATATAGTCACAGCCCTATAGACATTCACACTACCTCCATGTTGTCATATAGTCACAGCCCTATAGACATTCACACTACCTCCATGTTGTCATATAGTCACAGCCCTATAGACATTCACACTACCTCCATGTTGTCATATAGTCACAGCCCTATAGACATTCACACTACCTCCATGTTGTCATATAGTCACAGCCCTATAGACATTCACACTACCTCCATGTTGTCATATAGTCACAGCCCTATAGACATTCACACTACCTCCATGTTGTCATATAGTCACAGCCCTATAAACATTCACACTACCTCCATGTTGTCATATAGTCACAGCCCTATAGACATTCACACTACCTCCATGTTGTCATATAGTCACAGCCCTATAGACATTCACACTACCTCCATGTTGTCATATAGTCACAGCCCTATAGACATTCACACTACCTCCATGTTGTCATATAGTCACAGCCCTATAGACATTCACACTACCTCCATGTTGTCATATAGTCACAGCCCTATAGACATTCACACTACCTCCATGTTGTCATATAGTCACAGCCCTATAGACATTCACACTACCTCCATGTTGTCATATAGTCACAGCCCTATAGACATTCACACTACCTCCATGTTGTCATATAGTCACAGCCCTATAGACATTCACACTACCTCCATGTTGTCATATAGTCACAGCCCTATAGACATTCACACTACCTCCATGTTGTCATATAGTCACAGCCCTATAAACATTCACACTACCTCCATGTTGTCATATAGTCACAGCCCTATAGACATTCACACTACCTCCATGTTGTCATATAGTCACAGCCCTATAGACATTCACACTACCTCCATGTTGTCATATAGTCACAGCCCTATAGACATTCACACTACCTCCATGTTGTCATATAGTCACAGCCCTATAAACAGTCACACTACCTCCATGTTGTCATATAGTCACAGCCCTATAAACATTCACACTACCTCCATGTTGTCATATAGTCAGCCCTATAAACATTCACACTACCTCCATGTTGTCATATAGTCACAGCCCTATAGACATTCACACTACCTCCATGTTGTCATATAGTCACAGCCCTATAAACATTCACACTACCTCCATGTTGTCATATAGTCACAGCCCTATAAACATTCACACTACCTCCATGTTGTCATATAGTCACAGCCCTATAGACATTCACACTACCTCCATGTTGTCATATAGTCACAGCCCTATAAACATTCACACTACCTCCCTGTTGTCATATAGTCACAGCCCTATAGACATTCACACTACCTCCATGTTGTCATATAGTCAGCCCTATAGACATTCACACTACCTCCATGTTGTCATATAGTCAGCCCTATAGACATTCACACTACCTCCATGTTGTCATATAGTCAGCCCTATAGACATTCACACTACCTCCATGTTGTCATATAGTCACAGCCCTATAGACATTCACACTACCTCCATGTTGTCATATAGTCACAGCCCTATAGACATTCACACTACCTCCATGTTGTCATATAGTCACAGCCCTATAGACATTCACACTACCTCCATGTTGTCATATAGTCACAGCCCTATAGACATTCACACTACCTCCATGTTGTCATATAGTCACAGCCCTATAGACATTCACACTACCTCCATGTTGTCATATAGTCACAGCCCTATAGACATTCACACTACCTCCATGTTGTCATATAGTCACAGCCCTATAGACATTCACACTACCTCCATGTTGTCATATAGTCACAGCCCTATAGACATTCACACTACCTCCCTGTTGTCATATAGTCACAGCCCTATAAACATTCACACTACCTCCATGTTGTCATATAGTCACAGCCCTATAGACATTCACACTACCTCCATGTTGTCATATAGTCACAGCCCTATAGACATTCACACTACCTCCCTGTTGTCATATAGTCACAGCCCTATAGACATTCACACTACCTCCATGTTGTCATATAGTCACAGCCCTATAAACATTCACACTACCTCCCTGTTGTCATATAGTCACAGCCCTATAAACATTCACACTACCTCCATGTTGTCATATAGTCACAGCCCTATAGACATTCACACTACCTCCATGTTGTCATATAGTCACAGCCCTATAGACATTCACACTACCTCCATGTTGTCATATAGTCAGCCCTATAAACATTCACACTACCTCCATGTTGTCATATAGTCACAGCCCTATAAACATTCACACTACCTCCATGTTGTCATATAGTCAGCCCTATAGACATTCACACTACCTCCATGTTGTCATATAGTCACAGCCCTATAGACATTCACACTACCTCCATGTTGTCATATAGTCACAGCCCTATAGACATTCACACTACCTCCATGTTGTCATATAGTCACAGCCCTATAGACATTCACACTACCTCCATGTTGTCATATAGTCAGCCCTATAAACATTCACACTACCTCCATGTTGTCATATAGTCACAGCCCTATAGACATTCACACTACCTCCATGTTGTCATATAGTCACAGCCCTATAAACATTCACACTACCTCCATGTTGTCATATAGTCACAGCCCTATAGACATTCACACTACCTCCATGTTGTCATATAGTCACAGCCCTATAAACATTCACACTACCTCCATGTTGTCATATAGTCACAGCCCTATAGACATTCACACTACCTCCATGTTGTCATATAGTCACAGCCCTATAGACATTCACACTACCTCCATGTTGTCATATAGTCACAGCCCTATAGACATTCACACTACCTCCCTGTTGTCATATAGTCAGCCCTATAGACATTCACACTACCTCCATGTTGTCATATAGTCACAGCCCTATAGACATTCACACTACCTCCATGTTGTCATATAGTCAGCCCTATAGACATTCACACTACCTCCATGTTGTCATATACAGCCCTATAGACATTCACACTACCTCCATGTTGTCATATAGTCACAGCCCTATAGACATTCACACTACCTCCATGTTGTCATATAGTCACAGCCCTATAGACATTCACACTACCTCCATGTTGTCATATAGTCACAGCCCTATAGACATTCACACTACCTCCATGTTGTCATATAGTCACAGCCCTATAGACATTCACACTACCTCCATGTTGTCATATAGTCACAGCCCTATAAACATTCACACTACCTCCATGTTGTCATATAGTCACAGCCCTATAAACATTCACACTACCTCCATGTTGTCATATAGTCACAGCCCTATAAACATTCACACTACCTCCATGTTGTCATATAGTCACAGCCCTATAGACATTCACACTACCTCCATGTTGTCATATAGTCACAGCCCTATAGACATTCACACTACCTCCATGTTGTCATATAGTCACAGCCCTATAAACATTCACACTACCTCCATGTTGTCATATAGTCACAGCCCTATAAACATTCACACTACCTCCATGTTGTCATATAGTCACAGCCCTATAGACATTCACACTACCTCCATGTTGTCATATAGTCACAGCCCTATAAACATTCACACTACCTCCATGTTGTCATATAGTCACAGCCCTATAGACATTCACACTACCTCCATGTTGTCATATAGTCACAGCCCTATAGACATTCACACTACCTCCATGTTGTCATATAGTCACAGCCCTATAGACATTCACACTACCTCCATGTTGTCATATAGTCACAGCCCTATAAACATTCACACTACCTCCATGTTGTCATATAGTCACAGCCCTATAGACATTCACACTACCTCCATGTTGTCATATAGTCACAGCCCTATAGACATTCACACTACCTCCATGCTGTCATATAGTCACAGCCCTATAAACATTCACACTACCTCCATGTTGTCATATAGTCACAGCCCTATAAACATTCACACTACCTCCATGTTGTCATATAGTCACAGCCCTATAGACATTCACACTACCTCCATGTTGTCATATAGTCACAGCCCTATAAACATTCACACTACCTCCATGTTGTCATATAGTCACAGCCCTATAGACATTCACACTACCTCCATGTTGTCATATAGTCACAGCCCTATAAACATTCACACTACCTCCATGTTGTCATATAGTCACAGCCCTATAAACATTCACACTACCTCCATGTTGTCATATAGTCACAGCCCTATAGACATTCACAATACCTCCATGCTGTCATATAGTCACAGCCCTATAAACATTCACACTACCTCCATGTTGTCATATAGTCACAGCCCTATAAACATTCACACTACCTCCATGTTGTCATATAGTCACAGCCCTATAGACATTCACACTACCTCCATGTTGTCATATAGTCACAGCCCTATAGACATTCACACTACCTCCATGTTGTCATATAGTCACAGCCCTATAGACATTCACACTACCTCCATGTTGTCATATAGTCACAGCCCTATAGACATTCACACTACCTCCATGTTGTCATATAGTCACAGCCCTATAAACATTCACACTACCTCCATGTTGTCATATAGTCACAGCCCTATAGACATTCACACTACCTCCATGTTGTCATATAGTCACAGCCCTATAGACATTCACACTACCTCCATGTTGTCATATAGTCACAGCCCTATAGACATTCACACTACCTCCATGTTGTCATATAGTCACAGCCCTATAAACATTCACACTACCTCCATGTTGTCATATAGTCACAGCCCTATAGACATTCACACTACCTCCATGTTGTCATATAGTCACAGCCCTATAAACATTCACACTACCTCCATGTTGTCATATAGTCAGCCCTATAGACATTCACACTACCTCCATGTTGTCATATAGTCACAGCCCTATAAACATTCACACTACCTCCATGTTGTCATATAGTCACAGCCCTATAAACATTCACACTACCTCCATGTTGTCATATAGTCAGCCCTATAGACATTCACACTACCTCCATGTTGTCATATAGTCACAGCCCTATAGACATTCACACTACCTCCATGTTGTCATATAGTCACAGCCCTATAGACATTCACACTACCTCCATGTTGTCATATAGTCACAGCCCTATAGACATTCACACTACCTCCATGTTGTCATATAGTCACAGCCCTATAGACATTCACACTACCTCCATGTTGTCATATAGTCACAGCCCTATAGACATTCACACTACCTCCATGTTGTCATATAGTCACAGCCCTATAGACATTCACACTACCTCCATGTTGTCATATAGTCAGCCCACAGCCTACCTATAGACATTCACAGCCCTATAGACATTCACTACCTCCATGTTGTCATATAGTCACAGCCCTATAAACATTCACACTACCTCCATGTTGTCATATAGTCACAGCCCTATAGACATTCACACTACCTCCATGTTGTCATATAGTCACAGCCCTATAAACATTCACACTACCTCCATGTTGTCATATAGTCACAGCCCTATAGACATTCACACTACCTCCATGTTGTCATATAGTCACAGCCCTATAGACATTCACACTACCTCCATGTTGTCATATAGTCACAGCCCTATAAACATTCACACTACCTCCATGTTGTCATATAGTCACAGCCCTATAGACATTCACACTACCTCCATGTTGTCATATAGTCACAGCCCTATAGACATTCACACTACCTCCATGTTGTCATATAGTCACAGCCCTATAAACATTCACACTACCTCCATGTTGTCATATAGTCACAGCCCTATAGACATTCACACTACCTCCATGTTGTCATATAGTCACAGCCCTATAGACATTCACACTACCTCCATGTTGTCATATAGTCACAGCCCTATAAACATTCACACTACCTCCATGTTGTCATATAGTCACAGCCCTATAGACATTCACACTACCTCCATGTTGTCATATAGTCAGCCCTATAGACATTCACACTACCTCCATGTTGTCATATAGTCACAGCCCTATAGACATTCACACTACCTCCATGTTGTCATATAGTCACAGCCCTATAGACATTCACACTACCTCCATGTTGTCATATAGTCACAGCCCTATAGACATTCACACTACCTCCATGTTGTCATATAGTCACAGCCCTATAAACATTCACACTACCTCCATGTTGTCATATAGTCACAGCCCTATAGACATTCACACTACCTCCATGTTGTCATATAGTCACAGCCCTATAGACATTCACACTACCTCCATGTTGTCATATAGTCACAGCCCTATAGACATTCACACTACCTCCATGTTGTCATATAGTCACAGCCCTATAGACATTCACACTACCTCCATGTTGTCATATAGTCACAGCCCTATAGACATTCACACTACCTCCATGTTGTCATATAGTCACAGCCCTATAGACATTCACACTACCTCCATGTTGTCATATAGTCACAGCCCTATAGACATTCACACTACCTCCATGTTGTCATATAGTCAGCCCTATAGACATTCACACTACCTCCATGTTGTCATATAGTCACAGCCCTATAGACATTCACACTACCTCCATGTTGTCATATAGTCAGCCCTATAGACATTCACACTACCTCCATGTTGTCATATAGTCACAGCCCTATAGACATTCACACTACCTCCATGTTGTCATATAGTCACAGCCCTATAGACATTCACACTACCTCCATGTTGTCATATAGTCACAGCCCTATAAACATTCACACTACCTCCATGTTGTCATATAGTCACAGCCCTATAAACATTCACACTACCTCCATGTTGTCATATAGTCACAGCCCTATAAACATTCACACTACCTCCATGTTGTCATATAGTCACAGCCCTATAAACATTCACACTACCTCCATGTTGTCATATAGTCACAGCCCTATAGACATTCACACTACCTCCATGTTGTCATATAGTCACAGCCCTATAAACATTCACACTACCTCCATGTTGTCATATAGTCACAGCCCTATAAACATTCACACTACCTCCATGTTGTCATATAGTCACAGCCCTATAGACATTCACACTACCTCCATGTTGTCATATAGTCACAGCCCTATAAACATTCACACTACCTCCATGTTGTCATATAGTCACAGCCCTATAGACATTCACACTACCTCCATGTTGTCATATAGTCACAGCCCTATAGACATTCACACTACCTCCATGTTGTCATATAGTCACAGCCCTATAGACATTCACACTACCTCCATGTTGTCATATAGTCACAGCCCTATAAACATTCACACTACCTCCATGTTGTCATATAGTCACAGCCCTATAGACATTCACACTACCTCCATGTTGTCATATAGTCACAGCCCTATAGACATTCACACTACCTCCATGTTGTCATATAGTCACAGCCCTATAGACATTCACACTACCTCCATGTTGTCATATAGTCACAGCCCTATAGACATTCACACTACCTCCATGTTGTCATATAGTCACAGCCCTATAGACATTCACACTACCTCCATGTTGTCATATAGTCACAGCCCTATAGACATTCACACTACCTCCATGTTGTCATATAGTCACAGCCCTATAGACATTCACACTACCTCCATGTTGTCATATAGTCACAGCCCTATAGACATTCACACTACCTCCATGTTGTCATATAGTCACAGCCCTATAGACATTCACACTACCTCCATGTTGTCATATAGTCACAGCCCTATAGACATTCACACTACCTCCATGTTGTCATATAGTCACAGCCCTATAGACATTCACACTACCTCCATGTTGTCATATAGTCACAGCCCTATAGACATTCACACTACCTCCCTGTTGTCATATAGTCACAGCCCTATAAACATTCACACTACCTCCATGTTGTCATATAGTCACAGCCCTATAGACATTCACACTACCTCCATGTTGTCATATAGTCACAGCCCTATAGACATTCACACTACCTCCATGTTGTCATATAGTCACAGCCCTATAAACATTCACACTACCTCCCTGTTGTCATATAGTCACAGCCCTATAGACATTCACACTACCTCCATGTTGTCATATAGTCACAGCCCTATAGACATTCACACTACCTCCATGTTGTCATATAGTCACAGCCCTATAGACATTCACACTACCTCCATGTTGTCATATAGTCACAGCCCTATAAACAGTCGCACTACCTCCATGTTGTCATATAGTCACAGCCCTATAGACATTCACACTACCTCCATGTTGTCATATAGTCACAGCCCTATAGACATTCACACTACCTCCATGTTGTCATATAGTCACAGCCCTATAGACATTCACACTACCTCCATGTTGTCATATAGTCACAGCCCTATAGACATTCACACTACCTCCATGTTGTCATATAGTCAGCCCTATAGACATTCACACTACCTCCATGTTGTCATATAGTCACAGCCCTATAAACATTCACACTACCTCCATGTTGTCATATAGTCACAGCCCTATAGACATTCACACTACCTCCATGTTGTCATATAGTCACAGCCCTATAGACATTCACACTACCTCCCTGTTGTCATATAGTCACAGCCCTATAGACATTCACACTACCTCCATGTTGTCATATAGTCACAGCCCTATAAACATTCACACTACCTCCCTGTTGTCATATAGTCACAGCCCTATAAACATTCACACTACCTCCATGTTGTCATATAGTCAGCCCTATAGACATTCACACTACCTCCATGTTGTCATATAGTCACAGCCCTATAGACATTCACACTACCTCCATGTTGTCATATAGTCACAGCCCTATAAACATTCACACTACCTCCCTGTTGTCATATAGTCACAGCCCTATAAACATTCACACTACCTCCATGTTGTCATATAGTCAGCCCTATAGACATTCACACTACCTCCATGTTGTCATATAGTCACAGCCCTATAGACATTCACACTACCTCCATGTTGTCATATAGTCACAGCCCTATAGACATTCACACTACCTCCATGTTGTCATATAGTCACAGCCCTATAGACATTCACACTACCTCCATGTTGTCATATAGTCATATAGTCAGCCATATAGTCACAGCCCAGACATTCACACTACCTCCATGTTGTCATATAGTCACAGCCCTATAGACATTCACACTACCTCCATGTTGTCATATAGTCACAGCCCTATAAACATTCACACTACCTCCATGTTGTCATATAGTCACAGCCCTATAGACATTCACACTACCTCCATGTTGTCATATAGTCACAGCCCTATAGACATTCACACTACCTCCATGTTGTCATATAGTCACAGCCCTATAGACATTCACACTACCTCCATGTTGTCATATAGTCACAGCCCTATAGACATTTACCTCCATGTTGTCATATAGTCACAGCCCTATAAACATTCACACTACCTCCCTGTTGTCATATAGTCACAGCCCTATAGACATTCACATTACCTCCATGTTGTCATATAGTCACAGCCCTATAGACATTCACACTACCTCCATGTTGTCATATAGTCACAGCCCTATAAACATTCACACTACCTCCATGTTGTCATATAGTCACAGCCCTATAAACATTCACACTACCTCCATGTTGTCATATAGTCACAGCCCTATAGACATTCACACTACCTCCATGTTGTCATATAGTCACAGCCCTATAAACATTCACACTACCTCCATGTTGTCATATAGTCACAGCCCTATAGACATTCACACTACCTCCATGTTGTCATATAGTCACAGCCCTATAGACATTCACACTACCTCCATGTTGTCATATAGTCACAGCCCTATAGACAGCCATGTTGTCATATAGTCACAGCCCTATAGACATTCACACTACCTCCATGTTGTCATATAGTCACAGCCCTATAGACATTCACACTACCTCCATGTTGTCATATAGTCACAGCCCTATAGACATTCACACTACCTCCATGTTGTCATATAGTCACAGCCCTATAGACATTCACACTACCTCCATGTTGTCATATAGTCACAGCCCTATAGACATTCACACTACCTCCATGTTGTCATATAGTCACAGCCCTATAGACATTCACACTACCTCCATGTTGTCATATAGTCACAGCCCTATAGACATTCACACTACCTCCATGTTGTCATATAGTCACAGCCCTATAGACATTCACACTACCTCCTGTTGTCATATAGTCACAGCCCTATAAACATTCACACTACCTCCATGTTGTCATATAGTCACAGCCCTATAGACATTCACACTACCTCCATGTTGTCATATAGTCACAGCCCTATAGACATTCACACTACCTCCATGTTGTCATATAGTCACAGCCCTATAAACATTCACACTACCTCCATGTTGTCATATAGTCACAGCCCTATAGACATTCACACTACCTCCATGTTGTCATATAGTCACAGCCCTATAGACATTCACACTACCTCCATGTTGTCATATAGTCACAGCCCTATAGACATTCACACTACCTCCATGTTGTCATATAGTCACAGCCCTATAAACATTCCACTACCTCCATGTTGTCATATAGTCACAGCCCTATAGACATTCACACTACCTCCATGTTGTCATATAGTCACAGCCCTATAGACATTCACACTACCTCCATGTTGTCATATAGTCACAGCCCTATAGACATTCACACTACCTCCATGTTGTCATATAGTCACAGCCCTATAGACATTCACACTACCTCCATGTTGTCATATAGTCACAGCCCTATAGACATTCACACTACCTCCATGTTGTCATAAAGTCACAGCCCTATAAACAGTCACACTATCTCCATGTTGTCATATAGTCACAGCCCTATAGACATTCACACTACCTCCATGTTGTCATATAGTCAGCCATATAAACAGTCACACTACCTCCATGTTGTCATATAGTCACAGCCCTATAGACATTCACACTACCTCCATGTTGTCATATAGTCACAGCCATATAAACAGTCACACTATCTCCATGTTGTCATATAGTCACAGCCCTATAGACATTCACACTACCTCCATGTTGTCATATAGTCAGCCCTATAGACATTCACACTGCCTCCATGTTGTCATATAGTCACAGCCCTATAAACAGTCACACTACCTCCATGTTGTCATATAGTCAGCCCTATAAACAGTCACACTACCTCCCTGTTGTCATATAGTCACAGCCCTATAGACATTCACGCTACCTTCATGTTGTCATAGTCAGCCCTATAAACAGTCACACTACCTCCCTGTTGTCATATAGTCACAGCCCTATAAACATTCCACTACCTCCTGTTGTCATATAGTCACAGCCCTATAGACATTCACACTACCTCCATGTTGTCATATAGTCACAGCCCTATAGACATTCACACTACCTCCATGTTGTCATATAGTCACAGCCCTATAGACATTCACACTACCTCCATGTTGTCATATAGTCACAGCCCTATAAACAGTCACACTACCTCCATGTTGTCATATAGTCACAGCCCTATAGACATTCACACTACCTCCATGTTGTCATATAGTCACAGCCCTATAGACATTCACACTACCTCCATGTTGTCATATAGTCACAGCCCTATAAACAGTCACACTACCTCCATGTTGTCATATAGTCACAGCCCTATAGACATTCACACTGCCTCCATGTTGTCATATAGTCACAGCCCTATAGACAGTCACACTACCTCCCTGTTGTCATATAGTCAGCCCTATAGACATTCACACTACCTCCATGTTGTCATATAGTCACAGCCCTATAGACATTCACACTGCCTCCATGTTGTCATATAGTCACAGCCCTATAGACAGTCACACTACCTCCCTGTTGTCATATAGTCAGCCCTATAGACATTCACACTACCTCCATGTTGTCATATAGTCACAGCCCTATAGACATTCACACTGCCTCCATGTTGTCATATAGTCACAGCCCTATAGACATTCACACTACCTCCATGTTGTCATATAGTCACAGCCCTATAGACATTCACACTACCTCCATGTTGTCATATAGTCACAGCCCTATAGACATTCACACTACCTCCATGTTGTCATATAGTCACAGCCCTATAGACATTCACACTGCCTCCATGTTGTCATATAGTCACAGCCCTATAGACATTCACACTACCTCCTGTTGTCATATAGTCAGCCCTATAGACATTCACACTACCTCCATGTTGTCATATAGTCACAGCCCTATAGACATTCACACTGCCTCCATGTTGTCATATAGTCACAGCCCTATAGACATTCACACTACCTCCTGTTGTCATATAGTCAGCCCTATAGACATTCACACTACCTCCATGTTGTCATATAGTCACAGCCCTATAGACATTCACACTACCTCCATGTTGTCATATAGTCACAGCCCTATAGACATTCACACTACCTCCATGTTGTCATATAGTCAGCCCTATAAACATTCACACTACCTCCATGTTGTCATATAGTCACAGCCCTATAGACATTCACACTACCTCCATGTTGTCATATAGTCACAGCCCTATAGACATTCACACTACCTCCATGTTGTCATATAGTCACAGCCCTATAGACATTCACACTACCTCCATGTTGTCATATAGTCACAGCCCTATAGACATTCACACTGCCTCCATGTTGTCATATAGTCACAGCCCTATAGACATTCACACTACCTCCATGTTGTCATATAGTCACAGCCCTATAGACATTCACACTACCTCCATGTTGTCATATAGTCACAGCCCTATAGACATTCACACTACCTCCATGTTGTCATATAGTCATCCCTATAGACATTCACACTACCTCCATGTTGTCATATAGTCACAGCCCTATAAACAGTCACACTACCTCCATGTTGTCATATAGTCACAGCCCTATAGACATTCACACTACCTCCATGTTGTCATATAGTCACAGCCCTATAGACATTCACACTACCTCCATGTTGTCATATAGTCACAGCCCTATAGACATTCACACTACCTCCATGTTGTCATATAGTCACAGCCCTATAGACATTCACACTACCTCCATGTTGTCATATAGTCACAGCACTATAAACATTCACACTACCTCCATGTTGTCATATAGTCACAGCCCTATAAACATTCACACTACCTCCATGTTGTCATATAGTCAGCCCTATAGACATTCACACTGCCTCCATGTTGTCATATAGTCACAGCCCTATAAAAAGTCACACTACCTCCATGTTGTCATATAGTCAGCCCTATAAACAGTCACACTACCTCCCTGTTGTCATATAGTCACAGCCCTATAAACATTCACACTACCTCCCTGTTGTCATATAGTCACAGCCCTATAAACATTCACACTACCTCCATGTTGTCATATAGTCACAGCCCTATAAACAGTCACACTACCTCCATGTTGTCATATAGTCACAGCCCTATAAACAGTCACACTACCTCCATGTTGTCATATAGTCACAGCCCTATAAACATTCACACTACCTCCATGTTGTCATATAGTCACAGCCCTATAAACAGTCACACTACCTCCATGTTGTCATATAGTCAGCCCTATAAACATTCACACTACCTCCCTGTTGTCATATAGTCACAGCCCTATAAACATTCACACTACCTCCCTGTTGTCATATAGTCACAGCCCTATAAACAGTCACACTACCTCCCTGTTGTCATATAGTCACAGCCCTATAAACATTCACACTACCTCCATGTTGTCATATAGTCACAGCCCTATAGACATTCACACTACCTCCATGTTGTCATATAGTCACAGCCCTATAGACATTCACACTACCTCCATGTTGTCATATAGTCACAGCCCTATAGACATTCACACTACCTCCATGTTGTCATATAGTCACAGCCCTATAGACATTCACACTACCTCCATGTTGTCATATAGTCACAGCCCTATAGACATTCACACTGTCTCCCTGTTGTCATATAGTCACAGCCCTATAGACATTCACACTACCTCCATGTTGTCATATAGTCACAGCCCTATAGACATTCACGCTACCTTCATGTTGTCATATAGTCACAGCCCTATAGACATTCACGCTACCTTCATGTTGTCATATAGTCACAGCCCTATAGACATTCACGCTACCTTCATGTTGTCATATAGTCACAGCCCTATAGACATTCACACTACCTCCCTGTTGTCATATAGTCACAGCCCTATAAACATTCACACTACCTCCATGTTGTCATATAGTCACAGCCCTATAGACATTCACACTACCTCCATGTTGTCATATAGTCACAGCCCTATAGACATTCACATTACCTCCATGTTGTCATATAGTCACAGCCCTATAGACATTCACACTACCTCCATGTTGTCATATAGTCACAGCCCTATAGACATTCACACTACCTCCATGTTGTCATATAGTCACAGCCCTATAGACATTCACACTACCTCCATGTTGTCATAGTCACAGCCCTATAGACATTCACACTACCTCCCTGTTGTCATATAGTCACAGCCCTATAGACATTCACACTACCTCCATGTTGTCATATAGTCACAGCCCTATAGACATTCACACTACCTCCATGTTGTCATATAGTCACAGCCCTATAGACATTCACATTACCTCCATGTTGTCATATAGTCACAGCCCTATAGACATTCACACTACCTCCATGTTGTCATATAGTCACAGCCCTATAGACATTCACACTACCTCCATGTTGTCATATAGTCACAGCCCTATAGACATTCACACTACCTCCATGTTGTCATAGTCACAGCCCTATAGACATTCACACTACCTCCCTGTTGTCATATAGTCACAGCCCTATAGACATTCACATTACCTCCATGTTGTCATATAGTCACAGCCCTATAGACATTCACACTACCTCCATGTTGTCATATAGTCACAGCCCTATAGACATTCACACTACCTCCCTGTTGTCATATAGTCACAACCCTATAAACATTCACACTACCTCCATGTTGTCATATAGTCACAGCCCTATAGACATTCACATTACCTCCATGTTGTCATATAGTCACAGCCCTATAGACATTCACACTACCTCCATGTTGTCATATAGTCACAGCCCTATAGACATTCACACTACCTCCATGTTGTCATATAGTCACAGCCCTATAGACATTCACACTACCTCCATGTTGTCATATAGTCACAGCCCTATAAACATTCACACTACCTCCATGTTGTCATATAGTCACAGCCCTATAAACATTCACACTACCTCCATGTTGTCATATAGTCACAGCCCTATAGACATTCACACTACCTCCATGTTGTCATATAGTCACAGCCCTATAGACATTCACACTACCTCCATGTTGTCATATAGTCACAGCCCTATAGACATTCACACTACCTCCATGTTGTCATATAGTCACAGCCCTATAGACATTCACACTACCTCCATGTTGTCATATAGTCACAGCCCTATAGACATTCACACTACCTCCATGTTGTCATATAGTCACAGCCCTATAGACATTCACACTACCTCCATGTTGTCATATAGTCAGCCCTATAAACAGTCACACTACCTCCATGTTGTCATATAGTCATCCCTATAGACATTCACACTACCTCCATGTTGTCATATAGTCACAGCCCTATAGACATTCACACTACCTCCATGTTGTCATATAGTCATCCCTATAGACATTCACACTACCTCCATGTTGTCATATAGTCACAGCCCTATAGACATTCACACTACCTCCATGTTGTCATATAGTCACAGCCCTATAAACATTCACACTACCTCCCTGTTGTCATATAGTCACAGCCCTATAGACATTCACACTACCTCCATGTTGTCATATAGTCACAGCCCTATAGACATTCACACATTACCTCCATGTTGTCATATAGTCACAGCCCAGCCATGTTGTCATATAGTCACAGCCCTATTCACACTACCTCCATGTTGTCATATAGTCACAGCCCTATAAACATTCACACTACCTCCATGTTGTCATATAGTCAGCCCTATAATAAACATTCACACTACCTCCATGTTGTCATATAGTCACAGCCCTATAGACATTCACACTACCTCCATGTTGTCATATAGTCACAGCCCTATAGACATTCACACTACCTCCATGTTGTCATATAGTCACAGCCCTATAAACATTCACACTACCTCCATGTTGTCATATAAGGAAGTGGCAGAAGGACAGGTATAACCTTAATTAACAGTGCATTTGGAAATTATTCAGATGCCTTCACTATTTCTGCATTTTGTTACATTACAACCTTGGTCTAAAATGGATTATATCGTTTTTTACATCATCAATCTACAAAATACCCCATAATGACATGTTTGCTAATGTATTTAAAATAAAAAACTGAAACATGTCCCGTGTTCGGCCTGTAGGCCACCAGGCTGCTTACTATTGCGCACACCTGTCACGCGCATCAGCGCCTAATGACAATCACCTGAACTCCATCACCTCCTTGATTACCTGCCCTATTTATGTCACTCCCTTTGGTTCCTTCCCCAGGCGTTATATTTCTTTGTTTCTGTGCATTGTGTATGTTTCTTGTTTTGTATTATGTTTCATTTATTGATTAAATGATTCACTCCCTGAACTTGCTCCCCACTCCCAGCGCACAAGTTACAAAACATCACATTTACATTTACAAGTATTCAGGCCCTTTACTCAGTACTTTGTTGAAGCACCTTTGGCAGCGATTACAGCCTCGAATCGTCTTGTGTATGAAGCTACAAGCTTGCAAACCTGTATTTAGGGAGTGTCTCCCATTCTTCTCTGCAGATCCTCTCAAGCTCTGTCAGGTTGGATGGGGAGCATTACTGCACAGCTATTTTTGTGTCTTTCCAGAAATGTTTGATCGGGTGCAAGTCCGGGTAACTCAAGGACATTCAAAGCCTTGTCCCAAAGCCACTCCTGCATTGTCGTGGCTGTGTGCTTAGGTTTGTTGTCCTGTTGGAAGGTGAACCTACGCCCCAGTCTGAGGTGCTGAGCGCTCTGGACCAGGTATTCGTCAAGGATCTCTGTACATTGCTCCATTAATATTTCCCTCAATCCTGACTAGTCTCCCAGTCCCTGCCACTGAAATATGACAGCCAGTCCCCAAAATATGATATTGCCACCACCATGCTTCCACATAGGGATGGTATTGGCCAGGTGATGAGCGGTGCCTGGTTTCCTCCAGACGTGACACTTGGCATTCAGGCCAAAGTCCTTTAGATGCCTTTTGGCAAAGTGGGCTGTCATGTGCTTTTTACTGAGGAGTGGCTTCCATCTGGCCACTCTACCATAAAGGCCTGATTGGTGGAGTGCTGCAGAGATGGTTGTCCTTCTGGAAGGCTCTTCCATCTCCACAGAGGAACTCTGGAGCTCTGTCAGAGTGACCATCGGGTTCTTGATCACCGCCTTGACCAAGGCCCTTCACCACCGATTGCTCAGTTCGGCCGGGCAGCCAGGTCTAGGAAGAGTCTTGGTGGTTCCAAACTTCTTCCATTTAAGAATGATGGAGGCCACTGTCTTCTTGGGCACCTTCAATGCTGCAGAAGTGTTTTGGTACCCTTCCCCAGATCTGTGCCTGGACACAATCCTGTCTCGGAGCTCTACGGACAATTCCTTCAACCGCATTGTTTGGTTTTTGCTCTGACATGCACTGTCAACTGTGGGACCTAATATAGACAGGTATGTGCCTTTCCAAATCATGTCCAATCAATTGAATTTACCACAGGTGGACCCCAATCAAGATGTAGAAATATCTCAAGGATGATCAATGGAAACAGGGTGCAACTGAGCTCAATTTCAAGTCTAATAGACTCTGAATATTTATGTAAATAAGGTATATGTTTTTTAATACATTTGCTAAAATTTCTTAAAACCTGTTTTTGCTTTGCCATTATGGAGTATTGTGTGTAGATTAATGTGATTTAAAATATATATATTTTAGAATAACATAACAAAATGTGAAAAAAAGTTGTGGTCTCAATGCTTTCAAAATGCGCTGTTAGATAACCTCAAAAGACAGCTGAGCTGCATTATGGGAAATACAGGAGGTCATTTAGCTGTTTGTGGGTCAAGGCATATGTGTGTCATTGCATAGTGTCATTATGTGCATGTTATATTTCACCATGTTTATCAAACCTTTATCTTTCTTTCTCTCCCTCTCCCCCTTTATCTCTCTACCTCCCTCATTTCTTCCTCCCACATTCTCCCCTCTCTCTCTCTCTCTCTCTCTCTCTCTCTCTCTCTCCTCATTCTCTCTCTCTTCCAGGGAAGAATGACATCTTTGGGGAGATGATCCACCTATACGCCAAGCCGGGGAAGGCCAACGCAGATGTGCGGGCGCTCAGCTACTGTGACCTGCACACCATCCACAGGGAGGAGATCCTGGAGGTGCTTGACATGTACCCCGAGTTCGCCGACTACTTCCTCAGCAATCTGGAGCTGACCTTTAACCTCCGAGACGAGAGCGGCAAGGTAAATACAGACGGATGGACAGACAGACACATATGGAAAGATGGATGAATGAGTGGGTGGATGGACGGCTGGATGGACCATGCGACCGGTAGGCAGCACAGATACAATTGTAAGGGGTGTATTTTCTTGGATGCAGCCTCAGAATGCAGAGTCAGTCTACCTCTACCCCAGTGATTCTGATGGGGATGACATCAAATGCAGAAGAAGGCTCACTAACAAGAGGAAATCTTCCGCAGGTGAGTTGAGGTGGTTTTAACGGCTACTCTTTTTCAAAACAGTTCATGTCAACTGAGCCAGCCTGTTTTATACAATATCATGCATTTTAGTTGTTTAGGAGACACTCTTATCCAGAGTGACTTACAGGAGCAATTATGGTTAAATAGGGTTAAGGGTAAGTGCCTTGCTCAAGGGCACATCGAGAAGAAAATAATAAAACACCTTGTTGGCTCTGGGATTCGAACCAGCGACCTTTCCGTTACTGGCCCAACATTTACCGCTAGGATACCTGCCTTCATCGAAGTGTCTCCAAGTTTGAGAAGACTGTATTCCTACAGAGGGAATAGTTTTAGTTTGGCTTCTAAGAGCTCGGTAAGATGGGAGGCATTGTTGCAACACACCACTCAACAGTTTGGTATCCATTCAAACTAATTAAATTGGTTACCATGGTTACAGTTTTTCAGAATGCAGTTCCATCTCCTAAAATAAACCCCGCTCCCACCATGTCATGCTGACCTGTACTGTAGATTGTCCAAATGTGTTTTTGTCTAATTCAGACAGATTATACCACATTAAAAGTATGGCAATTGATGTTGTACATTTTAAGCCATATCATATCCTTCAAAGCATGCCTTTGGATGTTCTCTCCTGTACTTACTGTTTTCCTTCACATCTACTGACAGTTTCCCTCTCCGCTCACCTTCCCTCTGCTTCTGTGAAGGCAAAGTAGCAAGCACACAATGAAATGTATGAAGTATCTTTACGGCAGCAAGGCTCTGAGGCAGCGGCAGATCTGGTGGGGACCGCTTAGAGCACTACACCTTCCTGTTGTTTGATCTGCCGAGCTGCTGCCTCCCAGAGGAGCTGTCTGCAACAAAGAACCCAGTGTTCCTCCAACACACGCTCATGCATGCACACACACACAGACACGCATGGATGCCCCCACACACGCACACACAAGATCCTAAACACACACGCATGCATACCCGAACGCACGCACAGACACCCTGATTGCCCTCCTCCTTCCCCACAGGGACCCAGATCAAAGAGACGTCGGTGTTCTGCGATGGTGGTGAGCGGGAGAGGCAGCTCTACCCCTCCTCCCAGGCTGTAGCCACCGTGGTGGAGGAGAGGAGAGACTCAGAGGAGAGGGAAGAGGAAGAGGAGGGAGGGGAGGGGGAGGAGCAGAGGCCTCTGTGCTCGGGGGGGCAGGGTTACCCCTTGGTGAGGGACCACACCTTGGGATTTGGGCTGGGGGACGTTGTTCCGGACGCGTCGGGGGGAGGAGACAATGTGGAGAGGAGCCAGTCTTATAAAGGTACAGTTAGAAGCCTCTAAAGATCCCTACAACAATGCTTTTAATGACTAGGTCATTTTGGCTAGACCAAAAGCTGACCCACCAATTCAAATGAGCTCCATACACATTCAAAGATCAAAATAACAATGTATGGGTAGCACAGCATGGAAGCCAGAGGGCACAAAACAACCAATGGTCACACGACAAGACATGTCCTTTCAAGCCATTTTCTACAGAATATTGAGTAACTGTACTGTAATTAATTTGGAAAAAAGGAAATTACCCTGGGCCACTGGAGCAGGATGTCACACATATTAAAAATCCCCCAAAAAGGATTAGGGCTCATCGCCACGGCAACTACCATTATAAGAGGATTATTTATATCCGACAACCAACCAGGGTCATTGGTCTGGAAATGCAGGGTTTCGAACAAACTCTGTTAGATGTTTTAATTTACTGTGTATGTGCTGTTTTTCAGTGGTAGAAAATGCATCAATGATAATATTAAAGCAGAGTGCCTCGACTGACACAGTATCTATTGTTGTGCTGTTCTAGCACGGTGTTAAGGCATAATCTAAAACCAAGCAAAACAGGAGGTAAACGAGCTATGAAAATAGAATAAAGTGCCTGGGGCCAGGAGTTTTCCCTGGTTAGGAAACATGGTCAGGAAAACCTCAGGCCCTATATGGTCAATCCTAGCACTGATCCCAGACCATTTTTTTCCAGTGAGTAAGAAGAAGACAGAAGGACTGGTGAGGCTGGCTTCTTACAGGCCATAGGTTAATTTCAGACCTGGCACTCTTACAGGTTTGTTGGAAAATCCTCTGTTTTATCCCTTGCCAATTTGCCAGCAGATGCCAGCTCATTATCTTGTTGATGACTGGTTGGCATTAGAGATGGCATGACCTATGGTGACCAGCTTGTGAAAGAGATCATGAGCTTAGCTTGTTTGTTTATGCTTTGTTTATCAGCCCTACACACCTACGACACACACACAGATACATACACGCACACGCACACACACACACACACACACACCCCCCCCCACACACACACACACAGCCTCTTTCTCTCTACTCCCCCAAACACGACTTTCACAAATAATTATCCCTAACATAACTACTTTCATTGTAAAATCCTCAACTACTTTAACATGAATGATATGGTAAAAAATATTAAAACTGCCTCGATATGCCCGTAGCCACTGTAACAATAGGCTAAATTAAATGACACGTTTCTATTCGCGTCTCCAGAGTATTGCGCTCCACAATGAACATTCCTGTCGGCATGTGGTGATTTGAGAGTAATATGCTGTAATTCAGTTCTTAAGCGGATGACGGTGATTCCTGGTTTGAGTAGGAGGCAGGCGGTGGATATTGATTCCTGTAATCACCCCAGCATGGAGGCAATATAAATGGTGGCTTCTCTTCTTGACGTCTTTCATTACTGTAAAAGCTATCTTGCAAGACTCAATCACTGAGTCTAGTGCAGTGCTTCGGTCGTCACTAGTTACCACAGCCACAAATTCATAAACTCCCGCCTATTTCTACAATTTCTCTACTTAAAGTCTGATTTTAAACCTAACCTTAACCCTAACCACACTTCTCAACCAAATGTCTAACCCTAACCTTAAATTAAGACCAAAAAGCACATTTTTGCTTTCATTAATTATTACGACATAGCCAATGTTGACATTGTGGCTGAGGTCTCTAGTGGCAACCCAGTGTTTCTCTAGCCTTGCACTGGGTTAAGGTTAGAGTACATATTTGTTCTAGGCCAGCAGTAACACATCTACATATCTAGCTGTTGGTTAGTTGAATTGGTTGTTTTACTGCTGGACTACAACAAACATGTGCAACCTTTTGGGGGTACCCAAGGACTGGAATTGAAACCAACAAAGGTGCAGGTTTTACTTCTAGCCCTGCAATAACACACCTGATTTAAGAATCAAGGGCTGGATGATTGCAGTATTTATTTCTATATCAGGCTTGCTAGTGCTGGGCTAGAACAAAACAGTACACCCCTGTGGGTCCACAGTACTAGGACTGAAGAACATTGCTGGCATTATAGCGATATAACACTGTGGCAGGCATCTGTCAGGTGTGTTCTATTCCTATCAACACCCACTCAGTAGCAGTAAAAGACTAGACCAACTTTTTTGTGCCTGAGGGAGAAATGATTCTGGACAGAGTGCTGCTATTACAGTTTCTAACAGCCAGGGAACAATGTGAGTGAGAGACTGACTGATGCTATAACTGCTGGTTATATAGTGGGGCCAAATGTGGCCATTGATCAATAAAATGGTAGCCTTTGACAGGACTGGTGTGGACGAGGGACCGCTATTTAGTCAGTGTTAGTGGATAGTGCTCTGTACCTTCTCAAAACACTACGGTTATCAGACAATATTGTTGGTCAAAGGCCTGTGAATCATACCTAACTAAAAAGGATTCAATGTTCTGTGGGAAATGATTGGTGCTTTGATTTAGTTGTTTCATAGGTTGATAATGGTACATAAATGTGTTTTTGCATGTGTGTGTGTGTCTAGACCTGCGTGGGGAGGAGTGGGGGTGCGTGCGGCCCAGAGAGGTCCTGGAGGAGTCGGCCCAGGACTCCCGAAGTGGGGTCGTAGAGGAGGACAGTGAGCCGGACATCACCTACGGAGAGGTGGAGCAACGTCTGGACCTGCTGCAAGAGCACCTAAACAGGTGACTGGAAGGGGCCAGGGGAAATTCTGATAGTAATTCGCCATAAGAAAAAGCACAACTTTAACCAAGTCGTTCTGGTGGTAAACAGACTACACCAGTGGTCACCAACCTTTTCGGAGTCAAAATGCATGCTGAGATCTACAGCTCTGATTTTTTTATTAACACGACTTTAAAAATGTAAGCTTTTGCGACAATAACCAATTAAAACAGTACTGTAGCAATGAGGCTGTGCAGTAAGCTATAGGCCCAATACATTATCACCACATACTGGCTTTGCTTGAATTTACCTGCCAATGCATTGTTCTTCGGGACATATTTATTTTATAATCTTTCCAAATTTGAGGTAGGCTATATGATCACACCGGTAATAGATCCATTGTTGTATTACTTGGGAGGCACAGCTGAGTGAGCATACATTTAAATAATTAGCTTTTTATTTTACTGGGCTGATGGTGCCTGCATCTGATGGTCAGTCTCTCCCCTTCCCTCCACTGACACGGACCAAAAAGGGACACAGTCTTCCAGCTGATGGCGAAACTCGAGTCGCACCACATTATTACTGTCACAAATGAATGTTGTTACTCCTTATGAACAGAGAAAGTAAAACATTCCTCGACATTAAAAAAGACCCAAGCCGCTAATAATCACAACGCAAGCCTATAGATACACTTTCCTCCTCATTCATTACTGCTGCCCTGCTTGTTGTAGCGCCGAGTGGAAATAGGAAGAACGCGCATTTTTATGGCTTATAAAAGTATTGAATACAAAGTGTGAGTGCTGAGTAAGAACTTAAACATGAACACACTCATAAAAACAGCAGCTCTTTGCTATATTCGTTGACAGTCTCTCTCTAGTCATGGTTTTCAACGTTTTGAAATCTCACTAGCATTTTTCCCGTAGCTTTCTTTTATGCCTGCTAAATTACTGCAAACTCAGTCATCTGAGCAATCTGATTGGCCAGCGGTGGCATAGTGCACTTGATTTCCTCTCCAAGCCCACCGGGAAGGCAGAATTTATATCTTCAGAAACATGAAATGGCAACAGTTTGCCTTCCCAGCGCGCAGGGCAGCTGAATTGGCTACACCTACCACCAACAGCCAGAAACTAATTTTAAAAAATTGGAACACAAGGCTTTATTGTTGTTGTTTTTCACAGAAATGTGGCGACCGACCAGTTGGTGACCACTGGACTACACCATCTTCAAATAACCCCAAACCCAACTATCACTACATCCCACTGCACTATAGACTAGATACACACGCAAGGTTTTTCCAGTACAACATCCATCAGAATACAACTGGGTTTACCGTACGCATCCACAGTCCACTGAATCATTGCTTGTAAAGTAAGGCTCACTATATAACACAGAGTTGACTTCTGCATACGTTGTGCGTGGAAGGGATCCAGCTGCTACAGACAGCAGACAGCATCGCCTATTTTTAGCTGACGCCCGTGAGACGCAATCGCAACACAAAGACAGCAGACGCCACGGCAAAGTTTGGAGGGGAGGGTTGGGAGATGGTGAGGGGCAACAGCAGACAGAGGGAGGGGTCACATCAGCCAAAAAGTGGGAGGAGGCCTCTGAGTCAGTCCGACTTTTCTCTTTTTATTTATTTCTCTCTCTTCTCTTCTCTTCTCTCTCTCATATATAAATATATATGTGTGTGTGTGTGTGTGTTCCGTCTTTATATAGCCTATGCTCTCTTTCACTTTTTCTCTCTCTCTACTGTATCTTCCCTCTCCATATCCCTTCGTCCACTGGAAGTGGCGGTTACAGACTGGCCACCTCAGGCTCTTTGCAGGCGTAGTCGCTCTCATTTCTCTTGCTTTAGGGAGGTAATGGGCAGACGCCTGGCCACTTAACAGACATGGCGGCCACACTACCCTGCCTCATCTAGCTGGAGCACGCCTGCAAGGGTGTTGATCGGCTCAGATTGTCTTACAGCTCAACAGCAACTGTGACAAACACTGGCTTGTTCTCTGTCCACAGTGCTCTGAAGGCAGTATGGGAGTGTCATGTCTAGATACAGTACACAGGTCTGTGTGTTTGTCATTGGAAATAAATCAATTAAAGTGATATTATTCAATATGGGCTTTTCCATACCTTGAAGGTGTTGTATGCAAAACTGGGGAAAATCAAGAAATGATCATTCACAAAATAGAGAAGCACACATGAAAAGAAATTGGGATTACATTTTGTTTGGGGTGGAAAGGTCTAAAACAGATAAAGATGTGCTACAGGGCCTTAGTGTCTTCTCTGAATTGTTTGGGTTGGGGCTCCCTCTAGTGTTTGCATTGAGTATTACTGACTGCACTCTCCCAATACAACCCCAGACAAGTGCATTAAACAAAACCTACAGTAGCTAAAGCTAATACATAGCTAATACACTGAGGACCTATTTTAAGGTGCTCAGACTTTTACATGAATCCTGCATTGACGTCAGTGGCGGATTTATTTTTTAAAAATGTGAAGCTAGGACCCACCCCTGATGCTGTCTCCCTGGCTCTCCCCACCCACCATCCAGGCTGGAGTCCCAGATGACGTCAGACATCAAGGCCATCCTCCAGCTGCTACAGAGGCAGACCACCGTGGTTCCCCCGGCCTACAGCATCGTCACCTCCAGCCCAAAGTACCAGAGGCCTGCCATCAGGGTGCAGCCTGTTTCTGCCATCAGGATCACAGAGCCTCAACACAGCCTCAACCCTGCTTCACCACTGGCCCAGGTATACTGAACCAGCCCAGGTGAACGAATATGGTCTACACTAGCCATCAGAGCTATATACTGTGTTATACATAATGGCTCTGTATATACTGGCTAGGCACATTACACTCCCCTGTCTATATACTGGTCTATAGGTGCATTATCACTGTCTGTTCTGTATACTGACGGATGGTTACATCCTCCCTGTGTGAGTTTTGGACACTATAGAAGTCAATATCCCTGCCTGAAATTGTTTGTTCTCAGTTTGCTGACCAGCCTGATCTCAGAGCAAAACGTATTATATTTTACTTAAACCGTGCCACTCCATTTAGTGTGATATGTTACTTTATGTTATGTTAAGGTACATTACATTGACTAGATATAACATAGTAAACGTAAACCGGGACACTGAAATTAGTATGATATGTTACGTTTGGTTCGGACAGTAGCTGACAAAAACGAAAGGAGGGTGGTTGGTCGGGGTGGATGGCTGAGCACAAAGGAATGTCTTGCGTATTAAAATCTCATCACAGACAACTTTAGTATTTTAGCAACTTTGCAACTACTTACTACTTTTTAGCGACTTTGTCACTAATTAGCATGTTCGCTAACCCTTCCCCTAACCCTATAACCTAACTCCTAACCTTAACCCCTAACCTAACATATCATACTAAAGCAGTCAAACATAATATATCATACCAAACAGGTTAAATGCGATCCAGACGTAGGACACTATACGTCATACAATTCTTATTATATTGTACGACAAATATTACATTGGTCGGTCAATGTAATGTAACGTAAAGAAACATATCATACTAAATGGAGTGGCACAGTTTAAAATATATATATATATATAATACATTTGGCTCTGAGACCAGGTTGTGCTTACTGCTTCACAGAATCCTGACATGGAGAAGCCCCTGAACAAATCCAAAGAATCCATGTCATGCCAGGTTCCCACGGAAATGGCCCCGGAAGAGGACCTCGGGGCAGGACTGCTAGAGAAGGACACAGAGCCCAGACACATACAAACCAAAATTGACTCTCCGGAGAAACAACAACTACCTAGAGCCCTCTTCCCCTCCGCCAGACAAGCCTCGCTCCCCGACGCATCACCTGAAAATTCCGAAACGCCAGGACTCCACAGGCCGGTATCCGACCCTGGGCTTCTGGGAAAGTAGGCCCTTTCGCCTACCTGCGCCCCTCTTTCTCACTATGGAAAACTAGGGCTTCTCTCAAAGTTTGACTCAGGGTCTTAGAAGGAGACTGTATATGCAAGGAATACTGTCGACTTCCTTCCATTCCTTTTCCAATATTTTCTGCCGATCTCTGATTTAGATGTATTATAAAGTACATTTATACATAGGTATTTATACTGTATATTACTAATATCTGTAATTATCTACCATGCACATATTTCAGATGTCATACTGCCAGCAACACAAAGGCACCTAACATGTTTGTTCTTCCAAGAGAGAAAAGTGCATGTTTTGGAAGCATTTCCTGTTGCATGTTCAAAACACAACACGTCATGCACTGCACAGTCATGGTGTGAGGTCAGCATGCTTTCAGAGTGATGAGTATCCGTTATATAATTATTCCCAATCGATGGGGACAGAGCCACGTGAAACTCTCTTTCAAAGGCATTTTCAATCTGAAAATAAGTGTGCCGTTTTAAACTCGTCGCATGAATGACCTTATCAGACGCCATGTAATGTAGTTGGCTAGTTAACAATCTCCACGTGCGACATTATATACACACAAATATTTCATCATATATTGTGCCTAAGTACCTACCGTCCACTTGTCTTTCAAAAGGTCATCTGATCATAAGAGACAAAGAACCACTATGTAAACTGCATCTTCTATTGGATTATAAATACACAGATATGCAAATGAATATGATTTAAATGGTTGGGAAAGCTCTTCTACAAAGTATCCCTTACACTGCTAAAGTATTCCTTACTTGTGATCACTTTGCACCACAAGTCTCTTTCATGGGGCCATGAAAGCAATAACGACAACATTAAAACATTCATTTACACACATGAATAATATACATATTTGATTAATGACTAGAAATTAGCACGGGTACATGCCCAAAAGTCAAAATTGGTCTTTAAAACTTGTACGGCATGAACTAAAACAAAAGGAATTACAAAAGGAATACATATCCATTTAATATAGCTACTTTCCTCCCCGAATCACTGAATATGTTTTACTATTGAAAATATTGTCAAAAAATAATTTTATGGGAAGTGTATGTATATTTCTGAGCTATACAAAAGTATGTTTTTTGGTATTGTATTAAAAACCTATTTATTACTGTAACTACACACACACAGAGGCATGAACCGGGTGGACTAACGATTATCTTTCACATATGTAATCGATGTGCAGGATCACTTCTCTCTTGAAAGGGCCTGCACTTAACGAAATGCATATCATTGTATAAAAGGAGTTGGAACGCAACATTACATGTTCAGATGTAGAAAACTACAATGAACAGCAACTCTCTAAAGCTGAATTGCTCAGATGTATCTTTTTTGAATTGTTCTAAGAGGAATCAGGCCAAATTCTATTCCATTGTCCTTGCTAGTTATTGAGTAGTTACATGTAACCAATTATGTAAAGGTACAGTAGACATAGCAGTATATCATCAAACATCCTCGTTTCAGAAATCAACTACAACATTGTAATCTGCCACTATTGTCTATTGCCAATCATGCAAAGAGCCAATAGTAGCAGTTTGACAGATTTGATTCTGTTGTTGTCTATAAGCAGGACGTCAACTTTAATTAATACCTTTTATAAGTACTGTACCCCATAATCTTTATAAGCTTAAACTCTTCTTTCCGTGCATGTTTAGGGGCTTCCATTTATATTCCAAGAATGCAGATTTTATTACTGTTTCTAACCAAGTGACAAAATCAATGCTGAGATGGTGTCAGACACCGACAACGTAGAGATTCAGGCCGAGCTAGCAGCTTAGCCCTCGTTAGCCTTAGCTTTTTCTAACCTACATTAGCCTTCACAAATGTCCAAAACACATTTATTCAGCTGAATAATATGCATTCAACAGTCAGCAATGTAAATGTATTGAATATGGACGGATTCCGCATGTCGCAAATTAAGTCATTTTAGTTTTATGACTTATTTTACACAAACATAGTCAAGATGTGTGGTATTGCATGGATCAACATCAAATGGCAATTAGTTTTAACATATTTCAAAACATGTTTGTGATTTATCATGAAAGGGGAAAGTTGGTCTTATAAAATGATAAACAATGGTAAATACACCCATTTTTTCTATAAGCTAACACAACTTTCCATAATTTTTTAAATGTGTTTTGGTTCAATTGTGTATCAGCCCAAGGAGTGAGATACATTATGAAAAACACATATCATGCTCCCATATGTAGCAATTAACAGATATACTAAAAACTTTGTAGTCAGGGCAAATGGAATCTAGAGAAGTCATATTCATTGGGAACACTATAGCTATGCATGTTTTGTAGCAGTACTTAGTTGAGTTTGAATTAAAGGCAGACTCAGCAATATGACATATTGCTGAGTCTACCATTAATTTCAGATCGTACCGGCCCTATCCTATGAGTTGTGCCCCTACACAGCTATAAGCCTTTTCGGAGGGCACAGGTCCTTCGCTCCATGTAATGCCAGTTGAGTGGCCACGACTACTCGATCTCAGTTTTAAAACCCAACACACATAACCCTGGCAAAACAAGCTAAGGTGCTTCTAGTATAAACTTTCCAGAGCACAGATGCTATACCAAGTAGCTGAAACATGACATGTCCAATACCTGAAGAGTGCCCCACTGAACTTTTCATAGAGGTCCCACTTTTGCACAGAAATTAAACAAAAAAAAGTGTGCTTTACTAGAGAAATTTCACTAGTGCTGTTCACAATTGTTTTTATGCATTTTTTTAAATGTTTGCCACTGTATTTTTTACAATGCAGCACTTAACAGCTGATATGAATGTTTGTCCTTGAATATGCTGTATTTAAAGAAATGTAATATATTGTGTACATATTGATGAAAACCATGTGTAATTGTATAAATTAATAAACAGAATGCATACTGACTACAAACTGAGTTTATTGTGTTGTGAATAACACCTATATCACTGATGAATGCCCCAATGGTCACAATGCACTTAACTACATGTCTGATAAATATTTCACCCTGAACTATAAAAATGCAGGTTATCACAAAAAAAAAAAGTTGTACATGTAATTGTTGGTGGTAGTTAATGCATGCTTCTCTTTGCAAAGGAATTACAGTGCATGTTTACAACACAGTGCAGGTTATTCATACATTTGTGGATGCCCTAATTCAAATCAAGAGACGCATATAGTTATCCTTAAAAAAAAAAAATGCAGCGCCGGCATAACTGTATATTTGTAATAAAAATATTATATATCTATACTTCAAAATGTATGGAGTGTTTAATGTAAAAGTAATTCACACCTATATATAGTGGTTACAAAAACAGCATATACAGTGGGGGGGGTGAATCTGGAAAGCGACGATCCGAGATTGTAATGGCACAAACGTCACCATGGTAAAGATCAGTGACAGCTTTGCCATCCCTTTCTTTGTTTGAACCTACCACTGTCAGTTAGCAACAGAATTTACAACAAGCAGATACATTTAGAAACACGCCATGTGTTATCTGGCAAATCTGCACATTCCTGTATTGTGTACAAGGCAGACATTATGGCAAACAAACCGTTTCTGTTGTAACCTCCTTCCCCATTTTAAGTTGGTCATGGGAATCGACCTAAGAATTATTGGCTAATATTGATTGGTGCCTTCCCATTATTTAGGGGAAGTGGTCAGCGAGCCCCAGACTGCCGGTTGAAGTGCCCCTCTGACTCCAGCACGGGATGGGCCCGGGCCAGGCCACTCCACTCCACTCAGATGGCCATTGTACACAGGATAAACTGCAGGAGGAAAATCAAGAGAAAATTTGCTAATTTTGATGTAATTACTATAACTTGCATGTCAGGACAGGCTATTGGAAATCCCATGACAGACTGGGGAATGAGAGAGAGGAAAACTGGGTTGTGTTCATCAGGACACAATGTTTTAAAATGAAACCTAAAAACAAATGCATGTTCAGATAACACTGAAACGAAGAGGTACTTTCTTCCATTGTGTGCCTACTGAACACGGCCCTGAATTTCACACTTACGTCATCGTATTGGAAGTTGACAGCCCCCTGCTGCATCTGGTCTCTCCTCCTGAAGCTCTCTGTGGAGACACATAGTAAAGATGGCAGTGTAGAGGTGAAATTTGAATGCCATTCATTGGACTACAATACCCAGCGAGACACTGTGCTAATGAGCCTACGAATGCACAAAAGAGACCAGGACAAAACAAGACAGATTACACCGCAAAAGATAATGATTTGAATGAGTAAAATGTTAGTGAATGACAGAATTTATGTTATTTTATAACGAAACCCATTGCTCTGGATTGTGAGGAAAATTGAAATGCTGTTGAATAAAAGGTTAAACATCATCACGTGCAGCCTCCAAGTGAGCATCGTACCTGTGAGGGCGCGAAGCTTCACAGCACATGCCACATAGTCGTCAAAGTAGATCCGGCCAGCCTTGCTGTAGCGTTTGATGACAGCGTTCAGAGCTTGTGGGCTGATCCTGTAGCCTGTAGGAAGAGATCACAATATGCATCAAATTATTCATAAGCCAACCTAGTATTAGGATTCATCTAGTGACCACTGCATTTAGTTGACAATGACCATAAACACCAGCCTTTGCCTAATTGTCCATCTACTTTGTATCAAGAAGGGTCTCTCAGACCAATACCTTGAAATTATCTGTAGCTACAACAAAATTATGATTACTGTAGGAGTCTATCATCAATGGTTTAAATCATTTAAAGAAGTCAAGCCTCCCAGCCCCTTTCGGATGCTGCATCTGAACCAGGCTCTGGAATGCTGTCCCCTCTTTGGATGGCAGAATGGACTATCCCATGTCATCATCCTATCAAAATGGACTATCCCATATCATTAGCCTGGCCGAGCACTGACTCACCCATAGCGGAGATGGACTGGGTCATCTCATGGGGTTCCACCGTGCCACTCCGGTCCTGGTCGAACATCATGAAGTTCTGCTTCCAGCCACTCAAGGCAGCAAACAGCTCCTTGAACTCATTGAAGCCCAGCTTTCCGGTCATGTCTCTCTGGTGGGCGGTTAGTTAAGGGTTAACTCTGTTCGTTAGGTAAAGAGAAACTAAAAACGGCCATGTGAACTGGTCTCACACAGGATATGATGAGTTGTGGTAAATGTTGTGGGAGAACCAGACCTTTCTGCGACTGAATCAATTCCATAAGTAATCCTCTGTCTCAATATGGCCCACTTACACATGTATCATGGGTTTAATATGAAGGAAATACATTTTATAGAACATCCCAAACTGCTGACTGTTGTACATCCTTGTTGTAAAGTCTTATTACTGTACATAAGAAGGATGAACATATTCAGAGAGAAACAAGACTAGAATGTTCATCTACCTCTGAAAATGGAGCTACAGGCATGATACAAATGGAGCATGAGCGAAGTTCAGTCTTGCAAATTTATTGGCAAATACAATACTAAATGGGACCCAGTAAACTAGGCCTTGTAAAAGAGTCAAATATACTGCGGCCGGCCACCTACTGCTCAAAGCTTTCCCACCTCTACAACTGTTCAAATAGAAGGATGAACTCAGCACTGACAGAAGGTTTAGTAATTAATTAACATTTAGGACTTCTGTTCATCTTTCACCAGCAAGTCAACATAGCAAAGTGCAATACCAAACAAACATCAATGACACTGGACAGAGGCCCAGTCCAAGAGATTCATTGATATAGAAAGGATACATCCAGCATTGCGATCATGATTCTACATGTCTCCAAACTGAAGGCTGTTGGAGAAGAGAAACAACGATCACACAATGAAAAACATACCATGACAATACCAATCAGAAAACCAGTGACAAATCTTTGCAAAGACTATTTTAAAGCGGGATACTCAAATCATAAAACACACATAATATAATTGGATCATTTATGACCACAAAGTGAACCTTGGATCGTGGGACTCGGTGTGAACTTACGAGTATAGGTGCCACTGATACCAGTCTGTGTAAGACACCTCTGAAGCTCCTCTGCATCAATCTCCCCATCCTGCAGAAGAATATCCCTGTAAGATTACTCTCCAACAACAACTTATTACTGTGCAGTGAATTTAATATTTAACAAAGGTTGAGTCATGCATCCTCCAAAACATGACCCGCCAAACCGCGCTTCTTAACACTCAACCCGCTTAACCCGGACGCCAGCTGCACCAATGTGTCGGAGGAAACACCTTTCAACTGACGACCGAAGTCAGCCTGCAGCTGCCCGGCCTGCCAAAAGGAGTCGCTAGAGCGCGATGAGCCAAGTAAAGCCCCCCCCGGCCTAACCCGGACGATGCAGGGCCAAATTGTGCACCGCCCTATGGGACACCCAGTCACAGCTGGTTGTGACACTGCCTGGGTCTGTAGTGACACCTCAAGCACTGCGATGCAGTGCCTTAGACCACTACACCACTCAGGAAGCCAGTAATGTTGCATTCTATCCAAAGAGGAATATTTACTGTACCCATGATCAATTTAAATGAATGCATTGATCACTCACCTGTCCTGCTATGGTAGTAAAGTACCCCCACATGGGGTCATTAACAGGCTGCTGAGGAGGAGCAGCAAAGGTACCAGGGTAGCCTCCACCATTCTGGGGGTAGCCTGCCTGGGGTGGGCCTCCCATGGGTCCACCCTGCATGGGCATACCCTGGGGTTGCATGCCTTGCATTGGTCCTCCATACTGACAAGAAAAGGAGAGTACAGTCAAGTAACTGGGCTTAAGGAAAACTTCCCAAAATTACTAATTCAATAAAAAACAGATTGGAACACTCAAAAAACAAGCAGCTATATACAGTGCCTTCAGAAAGTACTCACACCACTTGACTATTTCCCAAAGAAATTGTGTTACAGTCTGAATTTAACATTGATTAAATTTAGATTTTGTGTCACTGATACAACACATAATACCCCATAATGAGAGTGGAATTTTGTTTGTAGAAAATTTTGAAATAAAAATTCTAAAGCTGAAATGTCTTGAGTCAATAGGTATTCGACACCTTTGTTATGGCAAGCCTAAATAAGTTCAGAAGTAAAAACGTGCTTAAAAAATCACATAATAAGTTGCATGGACTCATTCCGTGTTCAATAATAGTGGTTAACTACCCCATATCTGCATCCCACACATACAAGTATCTGTAAGGTTCCTCAAATCAAGTAATGAATTTCAAGCACATATTCAACAACCAAGACCAGGGAGGTTTATCAATGACTCACAAAGGGCACCGATCGGTAGATGTGTAAAAAATAAACAAAGCAGACGCTGAATATACCTTTGAGCATGGTGAAGTAATTAATTAGGCTTTCGATGGTGTATCAATACACTCAGTCACCACAAATATACAGGTGGCTGTCCTAACTCAAATACCAGAGAGGAAGGAAACTGATCAGAGATTTCACCATGAGGACAATGGTGATTTTAAAGCAGTTACAGAGTTTAATAGTTGAGGATGGATTAACAACATTGTAGTTACTCCACAATATTAACCTAAATGACAGAGTGAAAGGAAGGAAGACTATAGATAATAAAAATATTCTAAAACATGCATGCTGTTTGCAACAAGGCACTAAAGTAATACTGTAAAAAAATTGGCAAAGCCATTCACTTTTGTCCTGAATACAATGTGTTATAGGGCAAATCCAACACAACACCGAGTACTACTCTTCATATTTTCAAGCATGGTGGTGGCTGCATCAGATTATGGGTATGCTTGTCATTGACAAGGGTGTTTTTTAGGATAAAAATAAACAGCTATAAGTACAGGTAAATCTTAGAGGAAAACCTAGATCAATCTGCTTTCAAAACAGACACCGGGAGGCAAATTCACCTTTCAGCAGGACAATAACCTAAAACACAAGGCCAAATCTACACTGAAGTTTCTTACCAAGATGACATTGAATATTCCTGAGTGGCCTACTTACAGTTTAGACATAAAATTGCCTTGAAAATCTATGGCAAGACTTTAAAATGGCTGTCTAGCGATGATCAACAATCAACCTGACAGAGCTTGAATACTTTTTTAAAGAATAAAGGGGCAAATATTGTTCAAGCCAGATGTGCAAAGCTCTTAGAGAATTACCACAAAAGTCTCACAGCTGTATCGCTGCCAAATGTGCTTCTACAAAGTATTGACTCGGGTGCGAATACTTACGCAAATGAGATATTTTTGTATTTCATTTTCAATAAATGTGCTAATAAGTCGATAGACAGGTTTTTTTACTTAGTCGTTATTGTGTGTAGATGGCTGAAAAAAGTATAATTTAATCCATTTTGAATTTCAGGCTGCAACACCAACATAAGGAATAGTCAAGGGGCATGAATACCTTCTGAAGGCATTCTGGAAGTTCTTACACTAAGGCTTGATGCCATGATGGGAAGCAAACAGGTATACCATTACTGACGTTTGGACATCACATGACGTCTTCCTCAGAGAGTAGTCACACGTATATGATGTAGTCAGGTGATTGTTTATAACTGAGTCATGTGCATTCTTTCCAGTTTCCCAACTTCTAAATATTTTCACTGTCAATATAAGCAAAAGTAACAGGTTGTGGACCTATTTGTAGATGTAGCGAGGATATTTTCACTGACAATATTAGCAGGGTGTGGACTAGTCTATGACTCCCATTCCATTGCATTACATTGAGCCACTGGACATCCCTTTTCATTTTGTGAGGAAAATGACAAGATGCTCCGACGCTGCCCAAATGTTCCATCTAAATGCAATATATTTTTTAACTTATTCGTTATTTTACCAGGTAAGTTGACTGAGAACACATTCTCACTTACAGCAATGACCTGGGGAATAGTTACAGGGGAGAGGAGGGGGATGAATGAGCCAATTGTAAACTGGGGATTATTAGGTGACCGTGATGGTTTGAGGGCCAGATTGGGAATTTAGCCAGGACACCGGGGTTAACACCCCTACTCTTACGATAAGTGCCATGGGATCTTTAATGACCTCAGAGAGTCAGGACACCCGTTTAACATCCCATCTGAAAGACGGCCCCCTACACAGGGCAGTGTCCCCAATCACTGCCCTGGGGCATTGGGATATTTTTTAGACCAGAGGAAAGAGTGCCTCCTACTGGCCCTCCAACACCACTTCCAGCAGCATCCAGGGACTGACCAGGACCAACCCTGCTTAGCTTCAGAAGCAAGCCTGCAGTGGTATGCAGGGTGGTATGCTGTTGGCACGTGAGAGTTTTGTAAACATTTGGAACTGAACTTTCATATAAGTGAGAAATAATTTCAAACACAAAATATACACTCACTCAGTTTAGGAACGTTTCACCCAGCTGTATTTTCCAAGCAAGACTACACTTCCTCACCTCCAATTACCACTTCAAACATCTGCAATGGAGCATAACTGGGGAGAAGTTTTGTACCCCTTGTTCTGGAAAATTCTGCCAGGTAAAACTTTGCCAAACTGCATACATTAAGTATATATTTTGGATTTGAAAGATTCTTTCACCCCACGTGAAAGTTAAGTTCCAAAGGTTTCCAAAACCGTATTGCAAGCAAGGATTATTCATGTTTCTAACTGTTAAAAACAGAGCATTGGGATTGTAGTTTATTGATCCAGCTGAGGCCCATTAGTTCAATTGAGAATTCGAGGTCTGGGTGTAAGCTTACTCCCACTTGGGTTCTCGAGAGCTAAGTGTGGACATATCCTAGGGTAATGCAGTGACCATGACAGAAGAATAACAAGCACTCCATTTCCCCAAATGGGAGAGGTTGAGCTGTGGGCCATACTAGAGGGGTTGAAACAGTGTATGTAGCCAAGACTAGGCTACTAACTACAGATAGGCTACTGTAACTAGTTAGCCACCTCCCTAGTGTATTTACATAGGGTGATGTTAAACTACAGCATTACGTGCTTTTAAAAGACTGCCAAAATACCAGCTGGCCAAATTCAATTGTTAACATTACTCCGAAATAAACAAGGCAACAGTAAACATGTCGTCCCCCAGGAATGAGCCAGTGCCACCCTTGGGCCAATTGAGATATCGCGAGTGACACACACATTTCAGTTAATTCCTTTAGCTCCCACCTTGGGCCAATCTGTGTAATTTTGTACATTCCGGATCACAATGACAAAACGATTCATTCAACCAAGTTGAATCAAAATCTGCCCAATGCTGTCTGAGATATCGTGTGTGACCAATGTACGAAAGAACGCACAGATCCACAATCCCCTCCGAATTCATCGAAGGAGACAATAATTTATATGAAAACTGGAACTAGTGACTAAACTAAGTAGCTAGAACTGAGGGCAATATCAACTTTTTTCATAACCAAGATATAGCCTAACAGTTACTTGCCTAGAAAGATGCGAAACCTTTCAATGTCGATCCTTTGAAACGAGTGTGCTTACAACTGACCGTGTTACAATGTTTCACCACAAAGATACATTTTAGGAGTCTTATCTGAGCACTCCCCTAATCGGAAATGGAATAGGCCAAACTCCTGACTTATGTAGACTACTGTAAAATCACAATCAAAAGAAAACACGAAGCGTTTACTCACCCCGCCATATCCTGGATAAGCCATATGTACACTATAAAGAACTGCCACAAAACGATTCGATGTACTGAAATGTTTCGATGTAAAAAAGTCAGTAAACGCAATGCAAAACCGAACCTGTTACTTGAAATACACTGCGACAACGGCATGTGTACATAATTTCCGGTCGTCACTAGTTACTCCAGCCACAATGTCGTAAACCCCGCCCATTTCAACAATTTCTCTTCTTAAAATGTGCTTTTAAACCTAAACGTTATCTTAACCCTAATCTTAAACACATTGCTAACATTATGCATAACCCTAACCTTAAATTAAGACCAAAAATCTAATTTGTATTTTTATAAATTTTTACGAAATAGTCAACTCTTACTTTGTGGCTGTGCTATCTAGTGGAAACCATCTTTTCCAAGAAAGTGTTGCGAGAAGGCGGAAGTTCGAATTGGCTAATCGACTGATAGTGAAGATAGCCAATGAGGAAGCTCACAGCATTCAATTAGCTTCAGAAGCATTCTTGGTACTTCGCTGACGAGAAGATAGGCCTGCTGGCCATTCAAATAGAATAGAATAGAATAGAATAGAAGTAATCCAAAGAGGAATGTTCTAGTGTGGACCCCTGGCTTTCTTTCCCAACCACCATCATCTTCAGGATGAGCTCACCGGCACAGACAGGGAAGCAAGGCTCCACTTCCCCCATTAGCAGACAAGGGCAAGCGGATGGGGCCTGTTGTTGTGGTAGGCAGAACCTGTTTTGGGAACTTTGGTCATGTCACTGTGGAGGGGGTGCCCTGCTCTGCCCTGGTGGACACTGGGTCCACAGTAACCCTGGTGAGGCCGGATATTGTGCCAGGTTGGATTCAGTTTGAGCCCACAACTGTGCAGCTCCGCACAGTCCAGGTGAGCTGGCACCCATGAAAAGGAAGGGAATAATGACTCTAACAGTAGGGGGCAGGACTGTGCGTCATCCTGTGTGGGTGGCGGCTGTGCAGGACCCTTGTATCCTGGGGTTGGACTTTCTTAGGAGCACAGGCTGCCAGTTAGACCAAAACGGGGGCACACTGAGCTTCTAGGGAGGGCCGGCAGTCACCATGGCCCCCCGCAATGTCACATTCACTCAACCCAACACACCCTTTACTGCAACAGTTAAAGCAGCAGAGACTCATGGCTGCCCCCCCCCTCCCCCACATCTGTGTGTGACTTTTCCCCAGCCCCCTGTCTCCTACGGCTGTGTGTTGCATTCCCCCAGCTACCTCCATGACACATCCCTCCATGAGTCCGGGCCGCACCCCCCCAGCCCAGCTACCCCAGATGGGAGAGGAGAGGACACTGTCTGCAGTGATGGAGATATGGGGGAGGAACTGTGTTGGTCTTGCCCCCGAGCAGCAGGAACGGTTGTGGCAGTTGCTGTTTGAATTCAGAGACAGCTTTGCGCTGAGGAAGAGGTGGGTCAGACTCATCTGGTGCAGCATGAGATTGACACAGGTGATGCTCGACCCATCACGATGCTCAACCCATCAAGATGCGTCCCCGCCGTATCCCGCTGGCACGCCAGGCGGCGACAGACAAGGCTGTGTTGGAGATGCAGCGGGCAGACTTCATCGAGCCCTCAGACAGCACCTGGGCGGCGCCAGTCGTTGTGGTTTCTAAGAAGGTGGGCAAGCTGAGATTCTGTGCGGACTACAGGTGGCTGAATGAGGTAACCAGGAAGGACTCATACCCCATACCACGTAGCGATGAGTTGCTGGACCTGGTTAGGGGGTCCTCCTGGTTCTCCTCCCTAGACCTCCGCAGTGGCTACTAGCAGGTGCCCCTCTCCCCAGAGGCCAGAGTCAAAACTGCATTCTCCACTAATAGAGGACACTGGCAGTTCAAGGTCCTGTGCTTCGGCCTGTGCAACACTCCAGCTACTTTTGAGCGTTTGATGGACAGGGTGCTGGATGGCATCCCCCGACAGCAGTGTCTGGTATACCTCGATGACATCCTGGCCCATGGCAGCTCCTTCCAGTCAGTCCTGGTGGCGCTACGGCATGTGCTGGAGCGGGTGGCTGCCGCAGGTCTGAAGCTCCACCCCGCAACGTGCCACTTCATTAGGAGAGAAGTGTCCTTGGGCCACCAAGTGGGGAAGGAGGGGATCAGCACCATGGAGGACAAGTTGGGGGCTGTCCGAGACTGGCCCACCTCCACCGACCAGCGTCAGCTGAAGAGCTTCCTGGGCCTGGCCTCGTACTACACGAGGTTTGTACAGGGCTTCTCAAGCGTCGCTGCTCCCCTGAACCGCCTGCTGCCACAGGACAAGGCCTTCACTTGGACAGTGGAGTGTGAGGAGGCCTTCAACACCCTCAAATGTGCACTGATCAAGGCCCCCATGCTCGCCCCCCTGACCTCACCTTGCCCTTTATCCTGGACACAGACTCGAGCAATGTGGGCATGTTCGGAGCTGCAGAGTCCATCCACAGCGACCAAGGCAGAAACTTTGAGTCCCGTGTGTTCGCCACCATGTGTGAGAGGTTGGGTATGCACAAGACCCGCACTACTCCTCTCCATCCTTAAAGTGATGGCCTTGTGGAGCGCTTCAACAAAACGCTTGGACAGCAGCTTGCCATCGTCTCTGCCAAACACCAGCGTGACTGGGACAAGTACCTGCCTATGGTCCTCATGGCATGCCGCTCCGCTGTCCACGACTCCACCTCCTGCACGCCTGCCCTCCTCATGCTGGGGAGAGAGATGGTGTTTGGTCGGCCCCTGGATAGCCCTCATGTTCCCCCGGGGCCGGAGTATGCCCGGAGACTCCAGGACCGCCTGGAGACCATACCCAGCCTCTCACACATTCACCAGCTGCTCTCTGGTGAATGCAGGTGTGAGGCAGAAGAGGAACTATGACGTGCACACCCGGGGAAGGCACTTTGTGGCTGGGGAGCTGGTCTGGGTCTACAGCCTGCTAAGGAAAAAAGGCAGATGCCCCAAGTTGGACAATCACTGGGTGGGGCCCTGCAGTGTTCTGGAGAGAGTAGGGGAGGTTGTTTACCAGGTGCAGTTTCCTCCCAGGGGGAGAAAGGTGGCACTGCACCGGGACAGGTTAGCCCCATACAGAGGGGCCTTTTCTCCCCAAACACCAGGGACCCCCACAATTCCCCTCTCTGGCAATGACATTCTCCAGGCACCCACCCCCAGGTGCTGCAGACAAGGCTCCAGACAGCCCACTCCCCCTGTCTCTCTCCCTGAGTCACAGCGTGGTTCCCCGGAGCCATGGACTGTAATTCCCCTGTATTCCCCACATCGTTGTCCCCCATATCCCTGCCTTCATCCCTTGGGTCCCAGAGGGGCAGCCCCCTGCCATGGATCTGGACACTCTGCGACCATCACGGCCACGCAGGCAAAGGAGACCTCCGGGTTGCTTCAGAGACTTTGTTTGTTCCCTTGGGAACGAGGGACTTTGTGGTGGGGGGGGCTGTGTAGCGACCCGCACAGACAGCTGTGTGTTATGTGTTAGGCTATTGGTTGCGTTGTACTTACCAGTACCCAGTGTTCGCGGGGTCCGACATGCCAATCGACCTGCTATCTGCCAATTATGGGAATGCCTGGAATGTTCGGATGCCGGGCATCCTGGTGGTTGGCGGAGGGGCGTGGAGGGGCGTTGGGCAGCGGAATACAGCACTGGAAGTTAAGAACAGGTTTAGCCATTGTTCTTTCTCTTACATCTGGGCTTCACAAGAGAAGGTTGGTTTGGTTTGGTTGGTTTAGCCTGTGTGAAGTTGGGTTAATAAACCGTAAATTCGTAAACTCAATCCTCTGTCTGTTCCAATTGTTCCTTTATGATCTAGTCAGGTCATTACAATAGGAAAAGCTATCATATGCTTGTTTTTGTTTTTCCTGCACAATAATCTGATCTTAAACTTACAAGGGCTGACTGGCCTATTATGAATAAGCATTTACATTCACCAATAAGAACGACACAGACTCAAACATGCCACTATCTTCTTCACACCATAGTCAATAGTCACCACAAGAGGGTACCCAAGATGCAGCTTTTAAGGCCATTTCATGTAGGCCTTCCCCGGTGTGACGCTTTTAAAGCCGTGTAAATCTCTCTAGGACAAGGTGACTTTAATCAATATATTCAGCTCTCTTTACCCTCAGGTAAATCTCTAGCCAAATATGTCTTTATCCTAGTGATCCAACATTCCAATGTCTCAGATGAGCAAGAACACAATACATACGATGGGTGTACAATTAGACTGTTGTAAAAATAAGATAAGCATTCCTTCAAAACCAAACATTGACCAAATGATGAGAGGAATGCTTATGACCGAACAACCAGTATTGATATATACAGTGCATTCGGAAAGTATTCAGACCCATTAACTTTTTCCACCTTTCGTTACATTTCAGCCTTATTAAGTGCAATGTGCCTAGAAATTGAGCTCAAGTGGATCATGTTTCCATTGATCATCATTGAGATGTTTCTACAACTTGATCTACAATTTACCTGGGGTAAATTCAATTGATTGCACACGATTGGAAAGACACACACCTGTTTATAAGGTCCCACAGTTGACAGTACGTGTCAGAGAAAAAACCAAGCCATGAGGTTGAAGGAATTGTCCGTAGAGCTCCGAGACAGGATTGTGTCGAGGCAGAGATCTGGGGAAGGGTACCAACACATTTCTATAGCATTGAAATTCCCCAAGAACACAGTGGCCTCCATCATTCTTAAATGGAAGAAGTTTGGAACCAGCAAGACTCTTCCTAGAGCTGACTGCCCGGCCGAACTGAGCAATCCGGGAAGAAGGGCCTTGGTCAGGGAGGTGACCAAGAACCCGATGGTGACTCTGACAGAGTTCCAGAGTTCCTCTATGGAGATGGGAGAACCAGAAGGACAACCATCTCGGCAGCACTCCACCAATCAGGCCTTTATGGTAGAGTGACCAGATGGAAGCCACTCCTCAGTAAAAAGCACATGACAGCCCGCTTGGAGTTTGCCAAAAGGCACCTAAAGAACTCTCAGACCATGAGAAACAAGATTCTCTGGTCTGATGAAACCAAGATTCAACTCTTTGGCCTGAATGCCAAGCGTCACGTCTGGAGGAAACCTGGCACCATCCCTACGGTGAAGCATGGTGGTGGCAGCATCATGCTGTGGAGATGTTTTTCAGTGGCAGGGAATGGGAGACTAGTCAGGAATGAGGCAAAGATGAACGGAGCAGAGTACAGAGAGATCCTTGATGAAAACATGCACCAGAGCGTTCAGGACCTCAGGCTGGGGCAAAGGTTCACCTTCCAACAGGACAACAACCCTTAGCACACAGCCAAGACAATGTGGCCCAGTACATCACTGGGGCTAAGCTGCCTGCCATCCAGGACCTCTAAACCAGGCGATGTCAGAGGAAGGCCCTAAAAATTGTCAAAGACCCCAGCCACCCCAGTCGTAGACTGTTCTCTCTACTACCGCATGGCAAGCGGTACAGGAGTGCCAAGTCTAGGACAAAAAGGCTTCTCAACAGTTTTTACCCCCAAGCCATAAGACTCCTGAACATGTAATCAAATGGCTACCCGGACTATTTGCATTGTGTTCCCCCCCCCCAACCCCTCTTTTACACTGCTGCTACTCCGTTTATCATATATGCATAGTCACTTTAACTATATATTAATGTACATACTACCTCAATTGGGCCGAACAACCAGTGCTCCCGCACATTGGCTAACTGGGCTATCTGCATTGTGTCCCGCCACCCGCCACCCAGCACCCGCCAACCCCTCTTTTACGCTACTGCTACTCTCTGTTCATCATATATGCATAGTCACTTTAACCATATCTACATGTACATACTACCTCAATCAGCCTGGCTAACCGGTGTCTGTATGTAGCCTCGCTACTGTATATAGCCTCGCTACTGTTATTTTCACTGGTTTTTTACTGTTGTTTAATTTCTTTACTTACTTATTGTTCGCCTAATACCTGTTTTGCACTATTGGTTAGAGCCTGTGACGAATAAACTTTGATTTGATTTAATTTGATTTGAGGAGTGGCTTCGGGACACGTCTCTGAATGTCCTTGAGTGGCCCAGCCAGAACCTAATCTAACATCTCTGGAGAGACCTGAAAATAGCTGTGCAGCAACGCTCCCCATCCAACCTGACAGAACTTGAGAGGATCTGCAGAGAAGAATGGGAGAAACTCCTCAAATACAGGTGTGCCAAGTCATACCCAAGAAGACTCAAGTCTGTAATCGCTGCCAAAGGGGTTTTAACAAAGTACTGAGTAAAGGGTCTGAATACTTATGTAAATGTGATTTAAAAAAACGTTTTTGCTTCGTCATTGAGGGGATTGTGTGTAGATTGATGAGGGGGAAAACACATTTAATAATCCATTTTAAAATAAGCCTGTAACATAACAAGATGTGAAAAAAGTCAAGGGGTCTGAATACTTTCCGAATGCACTAGACAGTAGACACCACCAGTAGACATTGATTAGACAGTAGACACCACCAATAGACATTGATTAGACAGTAGACACCACCGGTAGACATTGATTAGACAGTAAACACCACCAGTAGACATTGATTAGACAGACACCACCGGTAGACATTGATTAGACAGTAGACACCACCAGTAGACATTGATTAGACAGTAGACACCACCAGTAGACATTGATTAGACAGTAGACACCACAAGTAGACATTGATTAGACAGTAGACATTGATTAGACAGTAAACACCACCAGTAGACATCGATTAGACAGTAAACACCACCAGTAGACGTTGATTAGACAGTAGACACCACCAGTAGACATTGATTAGACAGTAGACACCACCAGTAGACATTGATTCGACAGTAGACACCACCAGTAGACATTGATTTGACAGTAGACACCACCAGTAGACATTGATTAGACAGTAAACACCACCAGTAGACGTTGATTAGACAGTAGACACCACCAGTAGACGTTGATTAGACAGTAGACACCACCAGTAGACATTGATTAGACAGTAGACACCACCAGTAGACATTGATTCGACAGTAGACACCACCAGTAGACATTGATTAGACAGTAAACACCACCAGTAGACATTGATTAGACAGTAGACACCACCAGTAGACATTGATTAGACAGTAGACACCACCAGTAGACATTGATTAGACAGTAGACACCACAAGTAGACATCGATTAGACAGTAAACACCACCAGTAGACGTTGATTAGACAGTAGACACCACCAGTAGACATTGATTAGACAGTAGACACCACCAGTAGACATTGATTTGACAGTAGACACCACCAGTAGACATTGATTAGACAGTAAACACCACCAGTAGACATTGATTAGACAGTAGACACCACCAGTAGACATTGATTAGACAGTAGACATTGATTCGACAGTAGACACCACCAGTAGACATTGATTAGACAGTAAACACCACCAGTAGACATTGATTAGACAGTAGACACCACCAGTAGACATTGATTAGACAGTAGACACCACCAGTAGACATTGATTAGACAGTAGACACCACAAGTAGACATTGATTAGACAGTAGACACCACCAGTAGACATTGATTAGACAGTAAACACCACCAGTAGACATCGATTAGACAGTAAACACCACCAGTAGACGTTGATTAGACAGTAGACACCACCAGTAGACATTGATTAGACAGTAGACACCACCAGTAGACATTGATTCGACAGTAGACACCACCAGTAGACATTGATTAGACAGTAAACACCACCAGTAGACATTGATTAGACAGTAGACACCACCAGTAGACATTGATTCGACAGTAGACACCACCAGTAGACATTGATTAGACAGTAAACACCACCAGTAGACGTTGATTAGACAGTAAACACCACCAGTAGACATTGATTAGACAGACACCACCGGTAGACATTGATTAGACAGTAGACACCACCAGTAGACATTGATTAGACAGTAGACACCACCAGTAGACATTGATTAGACAGTAGACACCACAAGTAGACATTGATTAGACAGTAGACATTGATTAGACAGTAAACACCACCAGTAGACATCGATTAGACAGTAAACACCACCAGTAGATGTTGATTAGAAAGTAGACACCACCAGTAGACATTGATTAGACAGTAGACACCACCAGTAGACATTGATTCGACAGTAGACACCACCAGTAGACATTGATTGACAGTAGACACCACCAGTAGACATTGATTAGACAGTAAACACCACCAGTAGACGTTGATTAGACAGTAGACACCACCAGTAGACGTTGATTAGACAGTAGACACCACCAGTAGACATTGATTAGACAGTAGACACCACCAGTAGACATTGATTCGACAGTAGACACCACCAGTAGACATTGATTAGACAGTAAACACCACCAGTAGACATTGATTAGACAGTAGACACCACCAGTAGACATTGATTAGACAGTAGACACCACCAGTAGACATTGATTAGACAGTAGACACCACAAGTAGACATCGATTAGACAGTAAACACCACCAGTAGACGTTGATTAGACAGTAGACACCACCAGTAGACATTGATTAGACAGTAGACACCACCAGTAGACATTGATTCGACAGTAGACACCACCAGTAGACATTGATTAGACAGTAAACACCACCAGTAGACATTGATTAGACAGTAGACACCACCAGTAGACATTGATTAGACAGTAGACATTGATTCGACAGTAGACACCACCAGTAGACATTGATTAGACAGTAAACACCACCAGTAGACATTGATTAGACAGTAGACACCACCAGTAGACATTGATTAGACAGTAGACACCACAAGTAGACATTGCTTAGACAGTAGACACCACCAGTAGACATTGATTAGACAGTAAACACCACCAGTAGACATCGATTAGACAGTAAACACCACCAGTAGACATTGATTAGACAGTAGACACCACCAGTAGACATTGATTAGACAGTAGACACCACCAGTAGACATTGATTCGACAGTAGACACCACCAGTAGACATTGATTAGACAGTAAACACCACCAGTAGACATTGATTAGACAGTAGACACCACCAGTAGACATTGATTAGACAGTAGACACCACCAGTAGACATTTTACAACTGTCTGTAGTTACTATACTTTTTCATTCTTTCAATCCTAGCTTACTGATAAACTATCACAGTCAGTGAAGGCTGTTGAGGGGAGGATGACTCATAATAATGGCTGAAACTGCACAAAGTGAATGGCATAAAACACATGGAAACCATATGTTTGATGTATTTGATACCATTCCTGCTCCAGCCATTACCATGAGCCCGTCCTCCCCTATTAAGGTGCCACCAACCTCCTGTGATCAAGGTGTACCTTCAAATGCCACAGATTTCCTTCTATTCAGGGGAAAATAGGAAGCCATAGGAAACAGGGACTATGTGTTGTAAAAACCAAGGACAGAACAGCCAGAGAGAGGAAAAAGCACCAGTATCAACCATGGCTTTATGGTATGATGTTGCGCCATAGTGCTCACTGTACTCCACTATATAACCCCTCCTCCCCCTCTCTCATTCCAGGAACGCCAATAAAACCTCAAACGTGTTCAAAGTGACACCTGGAAACAATTTCATTAGTCTTAACCACGAATCTGAGAGTAGATAAACGGAAAGATCCCCCGGTGTAATGCTCCTCAAACTATACTTGCGTCAGGCGAAAAGAGAGTGATCTATTTGTTTGCATAGGAAGCACGGTCTGAGAGAATGAGAGCAGCAAAGGCTGCTAGTGCTCAGGTCAATAAAAAAAAAAGAAACTGATATTTGTTAAGCTTTTAACTGGCTTTTAGTCTTTATCTTCCGATGCGCATCACTTATGGATTCATCAGTGACCCTTCCACTAGTTATGGAACTTTTTCAGCCCATGTTTCTGTAGGCTCTCCAGAGGGTAGTGAGGTCTGCACAACGCATCACCGGGGGCAAACTACCTGCCCTCCAGGACACCTACACCACCCGATGTCACAGGAAGGCCATAAAGATCATCAAGGACAACAACCACCCGAGCCACTGCCTGTTCACCCTGCTATCGTCCAGAAGGCGAGGTCAGTACAGGTGCATCAAAGCTGGGACCGAGAGACTGAAAAACAGCTTCTATCTCAAGGCCACCAGACTGTTAAACAGCCACCACTAACATTGAGTGGCTGCTGCCAACACACTGACTCAACTCCAGCCACTTTAATAATAGGAATTGATGGGAATTTATGTAAAATATATCATTAGCCACTTTAAACAATGCTACTTAATATAATGTTTACATACCCTACATTATTTATCTCATATGTATACGTATATACTGTACTCTATATCATCTACTGCATCTTTATGTAATACATGTATCACTAGCCACTTTAAACTATGCCACTTTGTTTACATACTCATCTCATATGTATATACTGTACTCGATACCATCTACTGCATCTTGCCTATGCCGCTCTGTACCATCACTCATTCATAAGGTAGTAGTTTTGGAATTGTTAGGTTAGATTACTCGTTGGTTATTACTGCATTGTCGGAACTAGAAGCACAAGCATTTCGCTACACTCGCATTAACATCTGCTAACCATGTGTATGTGACAAATAAAATTGGATTTGATTTGATTTGTATCCTTACTCATCAAGACAGCTATATAAGTGCGCCTCTCTCTCAATAAAGAACTTTTGCAGTGTGAAAAACAAAAGCTTTTTTTGCTTTATTTTTCTCGTCAAATTGCTTGTTTGTCTGTTGACATCTTGTTAAAGTTCATGTATTCCAGATCTATTGTTGCAGCCTTTTATACAAAGCCCATGAGATGGAGTAAGTCCTATGCAGAGAAACTGGTTGAATCCGTCGTTAACCAGGAGCATAAGTTCACAAGCTGGGGGGGGGGGCCTCTGACATCATGATGATAACTGTGAGTCACGTAAAAAGCAGTTGCGATGACAATGTCATAAAGCCCTTGAGAATAAAATAGAGGGGGCTTTGTTGTTGACCTTGAAGTAAAGGCATTACATCACCACAGAAATTGGAATTAAGCTTTGAGAGTCATTCCGCCACCTTTGGTTGTGACAATTCACTTCATTTCAAGAAAAATGCTAATAGGAACGCAAGCAATAAAAAAGTCACTACATTACACTTAATATGTACACTCATATGGTTCTCACATATACTGCATCTGAATATAGGCCGGTATTTCTTTTCACACGTCTGTTGAGATCCCACGCGGCTTAAAGAGAGGAACCTGACCTGAAACCCAAGTAGGAAGTTCATTAATGAAGTATGTAAATAGGTACATTAGATGGAGACCAACTGTGAGGTCAGTGTCATCCAATGCAGCTGTGAATTAGGCTACCTTGTTTTTATACCATTAGCAGTGAGACATGAAACAACAGCTGATGGTTGATATTCACTCAAGAGTCATATGTGACTACCCTGCCCTCACAAGGACATATGCCTGTAAGGGTTGCGGAACTGGTGGCAGTGAAGTCAGACGCAGGAGAGCAGAAATAGGTAATAGCCGGAGCAGTTTAATTTCAAAGCCAACGGCAAAAAAAAAAGAACCTACATGGGTACAAAACCCGACGTGCACCAGTAACATAGTGCACAAGCACTTAAAAACAGACAATTCCACACAAGGACATGGGGGGAACAAAGTGTTAAATACACAACACTTAATGAGTGAAATGGAAACCAGGTGTGTAGGAAAACAAGACAAAACGAATGGAAAATGAAAAGTGGATCAACGATGGCTAGAAGAGCGGTGACGCCGACCGCCGAACACCGCTGAACAAGGAGAGGAAACGACTTCGGGGGAAGTTGTGACAATGCCTTACAAAATGCCCAAACATTTAGGCCTAATTCAGATTGAATGGAATTATAAAATAAATTAAGTACTGTAAATTCAGTGTCTGGATTTCCAAGTAAAAATTTGGATGCCTATTGAATTTGCGTGGTGAAGGCTATTATTTTTCGGACAACGGTTCAACTACAAAGTGGATGGTTTCACTGTGTATGAAAGTTGTGTATGGATGCAATCCGTCAATAGATTAGACTGTGAGTAAGCATAAACTTCTCCACTAAAACAGGCTCTGGGGAAAATAAGACACGTTCAAACTTTACGAGCTTTGCTTTGGACTTCGGAATTGTATTGCCCCACCTTTATAACCGACGTTGATCTAATATTTAACGGAAATTATCTTGCGCAGAACTTTATTTTGCACCATTTACACTTCAACAGTTTATTGGGTAACGTGTTTACGCTCAATGTGATTTTGTATATAAACGGATTCACCACCTTCAAGTCAGCAGGATGGTAAACTTCAAAACTCAACGATAAGAATTTGTTTATAATACAACATAGCATTTCTTTGGTGAATAAGTGTCGCAAATCTAGATACCACAAACAACTATTTATTTCATAACATTTTCCCCGTCATTCTATTCACCTTTGACAGAATACCATAGGTAAGCTGGTGTTGGGACTTTTGGGGCTTGCTGGCGTCATCATCTTGACGGTAGTGCCCACGGTAATATATCTGAACGGTGAGTGGTACCACTTTCAGTTGCTTTCAATGACCCATTAAATTGTAGCCTACCATAACCGTAAAAAAAGAAGAAAAAAACTCTGTTCAGACTAAGTATTTTATTACCACAATAGAACACTGCATGCACTGGATAATAATATTGTATTATTGTAAAAGAACACTGCATAAAATAAACCCTTTTACATAATCCACGTGACATACAAACATGTAGACCTAGTGCTTTAATGCTTTAGAAATGCAACACCGTGTTGCAATATCACATCTTGTATGCAGGTACCACATTTGTGTAGCCTACTAGCACATTTACCTCAGTTATAGCAGCTCTACAGCTCTAACCCAGGCAAATGTATATTGATCTTACATTGTTACCTGTTACAATCTTGTAGTCCTCCCGTGATCCTTATCTATTTTTTTATCAAGACCTGTTTAATCATGTGTAAATGCATTGTAGTCTTACGAGCCATTACAGTAGCCGATGACTTGTTGTCGACTTCACTGGTACATTCCTCCTAGTATAGACAGTACAAGAAATCAGTGAACGCTAACTTTGAGCCTCACGTTTCAGAGGAAAAAGTGACGGCTCAGAGGACATTCACTCTCAGTGATGTCTTCAATAGCTCCATCAGGGCCAGATCCTACAACATGCGCTGGATCTCAGGTAAAACACCCTAGAAGCCTAATCAATCAACTGTGTGTAAATGAGTGGATGGCTGTTATGTTCAATCCAGTCAGTAATTGTGTGCCTGGAATGTATGACACAACACTCTAACCCTGGAAGGATGCACGTTTAGATGTAAGCCAACAACACAATGTTCCCTTTACAAAATGTTAAGAAACAATAAAAACAAAACGATAGTAGGCCTATATACTGTCCCTATTTAAATGGCACACTTTGGCTTTTTGTTAAATCATCAGTGCTAGGCAGAGCCCTGACTAGCAACAGTGCTGATATTTCAACTTAAACGTCAGTGTGTTATTATTAAACTCCTCTCTTCTCTCCGCTCCCTGACAGACCATGAGTATCTGCATGAAAAAGACGGCTCCATCTTCCTTCACAACCTGATTACAGGAAACAACTCAGAATTCCTGAGCAGCATCACATTTGTAAGATACCCCTCATGGGTCTGTCTGTCTGCCTGTCTGCCTGTCTGCCTGTCTGCCTGCCTGCCTGCCTGTCTGTCTGTCTGTCTGTCTGTGCATATTTGGAAGCAAGTATGGTGAAGGAAGGAGTGTTTGTGTCAGGTATAACACAGCTCCTTTTTTTTTGTTGAAAACCAGGATCAAGTGGCTGCCTATGACTATGTAGTGTCTGCTGATCAAAAATATGTTGCTTTCAAGAGCAATTGGACCAAGGTAATGTCTTGTGATATTTAATAATTTGTTGTTATTGTATTATCCTGCTGTGAAGTAGCTATGTGTGGTATGTCATTGTGATGTGGTGGTGGTTGTTGTTGTTGTTGTATTATCCTGCTGTGAAGTAGCTATGTGTGGTATGTCATTGTGATGTGGTGGTTGTTGTTGTTGTTGTATTATCCTGCTGTGAAGTAGCTATGTGTGGTATGTCATTGTGATGTGGTGGTGGTTGTTGTTGTATTATCCTGCTGTGAAGTAGCTATGTGTGGTATGTCATTGTGATGTGGTGGTTGTTGTTGTTGTATTATCCTGCTGTGAAGTAGCTATGTGTGGTATGTCATTGTGATGTGGTGGTGGTTGTTGTTGTATTATCCTGCTGTGAAGTAGCTATGTGTGGTATGTCATTGTGATGTGGTGGTTGTTGTTGTTGTTGTATTATCCTGCTGTGAAGTAGCTATGTGTGGTATGTCATTGTGATGTGGTGGTTGTTGTTGTTGTTGTATTATCCTGCTGTGAAGTAGCTATGTGTGGTATGTCATTGTGATGTGGTGGTGGTTGTTGTTGTATTATCCTGCTGTGAAGTAGCTATGTGTGGTATGTCATTGTGATGTGGTGGTGTTGTTGTTGTTGTATTATCCTGCTGTGAAGTAGCTATGTGTGGTATGTCATTGTGATGTGGTGGTTGTTGTTGTTGTATTATCCTGCTGTGAAGTAGCTATGTGTGGTATGTCATTGTGATGTGGTGGTTGTTGTTGTTGTTGTATTATCCTGCTGTGAAGTAGCTATGTGTGGTATGTCATTGTGATGTGGTGGTTGTTGTTGTTGTATTATCCTGCTGTGAAGTAGCTATGTGTGGTATGTCATTGTGATGTGGTGGTTGGTTGTTGTTGTATTATCCTGCTGTGAAGTAGCTATGTGTGGTATGTCATTGTGATGTGGTGGTGGTTGTTGTTGTATTATCCTGCTGTGAAGTAGCTATGTGTGGTATGTCATTGTGATGTGGTGGTGGTTGTTGTTGTTGTATTATCCTGCTGTGAAGTAGCTATGTGTGGTATGTCATTGTGATGTGGTGGTGGTTGTTGTTGTATTATCCTGCTGTGAAGTAGCTATGTGTGGTATGTCATTGTGATGTGGTGGTTGGTATTATCCTGCTGTGAAGTAGTTGTTATGTATTATCCTGCTTGAAGTAGCTATGTGTGGTGGTGATGTGTGGTGGTTGTTGTTGTATTATCCTGCTGTGAAGTAGCTATGTGTGGTATGTCATTGTGATGTGGTGGTGGTTGTTGTTGTATTATCCTGCTGTGAAGTAGCTATGTGTGGTATGTCATTGTGATGTGGTGGTGTTGTTGTTGTTGTATTATCCTGCTGTGAAGTAGCTATGTGTGGTATGTCATTGTGATGTGGTGGTGGTTGTTGTTGTATTATCCTGCTGTGAAGTAGCTATGTGTGGTATGTCATTGTGATGTGGTGGTGGTTGTTGTTGTATTATCCTGCTGTGAAGTAGCTATGTGTGGTATGTCATTGTGATGTGGTGGTGGTTGTTGTTGTATTATCCTGCTGTGAAGTAGCTATGTGTGGTATGTCATTGTGATGTGGTGGTTGTTGTTGTTGTTGTATTATCCTGCTGTGAAGTAGCTATGTGTGGTATGTCATTGTGATGTGGTGGTGGTTGTTGTTGTTGTATTATCCTGCTGTGAAGTAGCTATGTGTGGTATGTCATTGTGATGTGGTGGTTGTTGTTGTTGTTGTATTATCCTGCTGTGAAGTAGCTATGTGTGTCATTGTGTCATTGTGATGTGGTGGTTGTTGTTGTATTATCCTGCTGTGAAGTAGCTATGTGTGGTATGTCATTGTGATGTGGTGGTGGTTGTTGTTGTATTATCCTGCTGTGAAGTAGCTATGTGTGGTATGTCATTGTGATGTGGTGGTTGTTGTTGTTGTTGTATTATCCTGCTGTGAAGTAGCTATGTGTGGTATGTCATTGTGATGTGGTGGTGGTTGTTGTTGTATTATCCTGCTGTGAAGTAGCTATGTGTGGTATGTCATTGTGATGTGGTGGTGGTTGTTGTTGTATTATCCTGCTGTGAAGTAGCTATGTGTGGTATGTCATTGTGATGTGGTGGTTGTTGTTGTATTATCCTGCTGTGAAGTAGCTATGTGTGGTATGTCATTGTGATGTGGTGGTGGTTGTTGTTGTATTATCCTGCTGTGAAGTAGCTATGTGTGGTATGTCATTGTGATGTGGTGGTTGTTGTTGTATTATCCTGCTGTGAAGTAGCTATGTGTGGTATGTCATTGTGATGTGGTGGTGGTTGTTGTTGTATTATCCTGCTGTGAAGTAGCTATGTGTGGTATGTCATTGTGATGTGGTGGTGGTTGTTGTTGTATTATCCTGCTGTGAAGTAGCTATGTGTGGTATGTCATTGTGATGTGATGTGGTGGTGTTGTTGTTGTATTATCCTGTTGTGAAGTAGCTATGTGTGGTATGTCATTGTGATGTGGTGGTGGTTGTTGTTGTATTATCCTGCTGTGAAGTAGCTATGTGTGGTATGTCATTGTGATGTGGTTGTTGTTGTTGTTGTATTATCCTGCTGTGAAGTAGCTATGTGTGGTATGTCATTGTGATGTGGTGGTTGTTGTTGTTGTTGCAGAATCAGACATATATGCCCAAAGTAATTGCCCTGCAGGGATAAATAAAGTTTAAAAAATGAATACATTTAATTGAATGAATGTACTCATTAATTCATTAATATAAGTAATTGATCTGTGCTACTAATCAAATTCCGAATTATAATTTGCTTAATATGTTTGAACAGATATGGAGACACTCCTTCACAGCTTCATATTCTCTCTATGATTTGGCAGGCTCGTAAGTCTCTTTCAACTGTTCTCGTCCGCAAATGTGTACTATACACTATACATATGCAGTGTGGAGAATATAGGACATTTTATTTTATTCAATGGACTAGTGCAGGAAATGGTCAACAATACTCAACAGATAGAGAAACTGAAGAGGGCCACACACTGTAACGTTTACTGCAAATGATTTATAGGGACGCATTCACAGTGCATTCGGAAAGTATTCAGACCCCTTCCCTTTTTCCACATTCTGTTACAATACAGCCTTATTTCAAAACGGATTAAATAAAAACATTTCCTCATCAAACTACACCCAATAGCCCATAATGACAAAATGAAAACCGGCTTAGAAATCTTTGCAAATTTATTACAAATAAAAAACAGAAATACCTTATTTACATAAGTATTCAGAGCCTTTGCTGAGACTCGAAATTGAGCTCAGGTGCAAACTATTTAACACATTTTAGAAAATTGTCTGTAACATAACAAATTGTGGAAAAAGTCAAGGGGTCTGAATACTTTCCCGAATGAACTGCATATGGTGTTTTGTCAAACTCAAAGACATTAATACTGTTCCATTTTTATTTATTCTCATTTTAGGACATTTCTCAGTACACCAGACATTCCTCATCAAGTCCATTTGTTTGCATGGGCGCCAACAGGGAACAAAATGGTAGGTTAAAAGGACACTTGAGAGAAACCAGAAACCAACTAGTTTCTGGTGTCTGACCCATTACATGTCTTCCAAACACTCATCATCAATAGGACTCACCCAACAACACAACATGCACTTTTGTTTGTCTTCAGTTCAAAGCTGGAATGCTCAAAGATCACATTTTCAACGCGCGCCAAATAAATAACTAGGATTACCAAAAGACATTGCACACTATTGTGCATATTGCAGTGTTATACCATGTTTAAAGAGGAACTCGAGTCATTACGACTTATCTCAATATCTCTGTTCCTCTCACATACAGGCCTTTGTGTGGGAAAATGATGTCTATGTGAAGACCAGCCCTACTGCTAAGGCCATGCAGGTGACCTCCAATGGAAAACACAACCAAATCTTAAATGGCATCCCAGATTGGGTGTATGAGGGTAAGCAATACCGACAAGAAGGCAGCTGTGAATCTTACATACCTCTTACTATAACTAGTACATATTAGTCAGCACTGTGATGGGAATTGTGTCAAATGTGATTATACATGAACAAGTTTCTCTTTTGACAACACAGAAGTCTGTGAACAGCTTAAGCCACAACACACAAAATCGATGTGCCATCCTGATGTAGCCTAACGGTGGTTTTTGATTGTTTTGTTAGAGGAAATGTTCTCTTCTTACGAGGCAATGTGGTGGTCACCTGGAGGGAGGTATCTGGCCTATGCTGAGTTTAACGACACTCTGGTCCAAAACATAGAGTATTCCTGGTATGGGAAGGAACAGTATCCCGACACGGTCATTTTCCCCTATCCTAAGGTAAGATAACACTTTATGTATGTTTGATGTGTATGTAAAAAGTGTGCTGGAGTAGGTCATTATTGGCATGAGGTTCTGAGGGAGTTGATAAGGGAACTGGACTCTGGACCATAAGGCCTCTGGGTTAAAAGCGTGTTGTTGTTTTATCACAACTCAGGGTACATTCAGGTCTAAGCTGTCCCAATAAAATTATATTGGTCCATGATTTCCCAGTTCGGAAACCTCTCTTGACGACTATATATTTGAATACAGTCATACACTCTGTATTGTCACATATTAATGCATTGATACTGTGTGTATAGTCATTCTAAAACAATACGTTAACAAAATCATTTTAAAGATGTGCTTGCTTGTAAGAAAGAAACCTATAAGACCCAAAGTTTGTTTTTATTTCATCGTAATTGTTTTGCATGAATGCTTTTTTTTCTCCATCTTCTAGCCTGGTACTCCCAATCCAGTGGTGAAGCTGTTTGTGTATGATACTACAAACATATCAAACATCACAGAAGTTGTTGTGCCAGCTTCAGTTGGTGCAGGGTAATGAAACTCTGTAGTACACAATACATTAAACAATGTATTCAGTAGGAGAGAAACGCATTGCATTGGAATTTTAAAATCAATTTTAGGTGCGAGCTGTGAGACGAGTGGGGTTGTTTCCGTGTTTTTTTACAGTGATCACTATTTGGCCACAGTCACCTGGGTAACGGATGAACGCATCGCTGTCCAGTGGCAGAAGAGGAAACAGAATGAGCTCCGCTTTCAGATCTACGACTTCAACACAGCCGGAAACACCTGGATCGAGAATGTGTTAGAGGTACCCCCCCCCCCCCCACACACACACACACACACGCTTTCCCGCCGCCCTCACTCTCCTCTCCCCTCTACACCACTCCCCTCCTCACCCCCTCCCCTCCCTCCCCTCCCCTCCCCTCCACACCTCTCCCTCTTCACTTCTCCTCTCCTCTCCTCACCTCTCCTCTCCTCTCCTCTCCTCTCCTCTCCTCTCCTCTCCTCTCCTCTCCTCTCCTCTCCTATCCTCTCCTCTCCTATCCTATCCTATCCTATCCTATCCTCTCCTCTCTTCAGATAACTTGTTGGAGTCCTAATACAATCAGAAGTTTACATACACCTTAGTTAGACAAATACATTTAAACTCCGTTTTTCACAATTCTTGACATTTAATCCCAGTAAAAATTCTATGTCTTAGGTCAGTTAGGATCACCACTTTATTTTAAGAATGTGAACTGTCAGAAAAATAGTAGAGAGAATGATTTATTTCAGCTTTTATTTCTTTCATCACATTCCCAGGGGGTCAGAATTTAACATTCACTCAATTAGTATTTGGTAGCATTGACTTTAAATTGTTTAACTTGGGTCAAACGTTTCGGGTAGCCTTCCACAAGCTTCCCACAATAAGTTGGGTGAATTTTGGCCCATTCCTTCTGACAGAGCTGGTGTAACTGAGTCAGGTTTGTAGGCCTCCTCTCTCACACACTTTTTCAGTTCTGCCCACAGATGTTCTATAGGATTGAGCTCAGGGCTTTGTGATGGCCACTCCAATACCTTAACTTTGTTGTCCTTAAGCCATTTTACCACAACTTTGGAAGTATGCTTGGGGTCATTGTCCATTTGGAAGACTCATATATGACCAAGCTTTAACTTCCTGACTGAGATGAGATTTTGAGATGTTCCTTCAATATAGTCACAGAATTTTCCTGCCTCATGATGCCATTTATTTTTTGAAGTGCACCAGTCCCTCCTGCAGCAAAGCACCCCCACAACATGATGCTGCCACCCCCGTGCTTCACTGTTGGGAAGGTGTTCTTCGGCTTGCGAGTGTCATGTCTTTACTATCATTAAATTGAAGACTTAGTTTTTATCAAAGATTCTCTGTAATTAGTATAACGTGATCAAACTGATTAATCATGTAACTGTAATTAACTAGGAAGTCGGGGCACCAAGGAAAATATTCAGATTACAAAGTTATAATTTCCCAATATAAACTTTCAGATATTTTACATCTGATCAATTAGTCTTCGAATTAATGAATTGTTTACGTTACCTCACATTAGTCTCATTCCGAACGTCGTAAATTGTTGGTTATCTGCACGAACCCAGTCTTCACTATGAGTCATCCATACATCAATTGTCTTAAATCATTTATTTATTAACTAACTAAACGATCACAGAAGTGCACACACAAACAAACAAAGTAAATATGGTTACAAGAAATGATAGGGAAATGTGCCCTAGTGGGCTAAACCGGCATGGCGGCTTGTTAGACAAAAGGGAAGTGGGGGTCGACTAAGAAGTCACTACAGAGTTAATAATTATAACAATTGAAATGCTAATCCTTTACACATGAACGCTCACTCATTCGGGAACAATTGCAATCAATATATATATATATTTACGCTCAGTGTGTCGTCTTGATCGCTGTTGAAAGTTTGTTTCTTTTGTAGAATTGTCCATCTCTCTCTCTCTGTCGTGGTTATAGTGGGTAGTTCAGAGTGACATTCATTCATGTTGTTGTAGAATGGATGTTTCGGCAGTTGTCGTTCTTCGCGTTCAATGATACCGAATTCCTAGCTGCAGACTAGTAATTAATATCAAAGACTTGTTCTTATTCTGTCGGTATCGATAGTCTAAGAGCTTAACCACGTGGTATGATTAAAAGATTCAGCAATGGTCTGCAACCTTTGTCCTCCTATGATTGAGAGAAACATGGTCTTCTGAGAATATCTCAATTTTTTTTTTTTTTTTTCGGAATTGCAGAAAAGGGGCTGTCCCAGGATGCCTGACCCTAACTGGGCTCATGGGCAGTCCCCTGATTTAGTTAAACTCAAAAGGGAATTGGAGTTTCCTTCATTAAACAGTCCAAAATCACATTACACAATTTTACAAACAGTATCAACCTCACTCATTCATCTTATACAACAATTAGATGTAAACCTCATATCTGAGGCTATTACAAAAACAGCGTTAAGGTCACGTCGCCGCACCATCTCCCATGAGCTTCCCCAAGTTGTTACAAACGGACCAGTTTGTAGATGGATTCTTCACCGATCTTTTATACCTTCTCCGGAACGTAAACGTTGTTCGGACCTCAAGTTTTGTGAGGTGGAAGAAATTCCTTTGTTCTCTATGAAACTTCACTCTGTCTTTATACTGTGTGGCCATGAGGCAGGGTCTTCCCTAGGGATTTACGACCTCACTCTGACCACAGCAGTCTGGTTGTAGAAGCAGAGAGCGAGGGATGGTGCTCGCTGCACCCAAAGAGGGCAACGTCATGACACAAGCCTCCCCCTTTTTTCTCCAAACATAATGATGGTCATTATGGCCAAACAGTTCTATTTTTGTTTCATCAGACAAGAGGACATTTCTCCAAAAAGTATGATCTTTGTCCACATGTGCAGTTGCAAACCGTAGTCTGGCTTTTTTATGATGGTTTTGGAGCAGTGGCTTCTTCCTTGCTGAGCGGCCTACAAGTTACGTCGATATAGGACTCGTTTTACTGTGGATATAGATACTTCTGTACCTGTTTCCTCCAGCATCTTCACAAGGTCCTTTGCTGTTGTTCTGGGATTGATTTGCACTTTTCGCACCAAAGTACGCTCATGCCTAGGAGACAGAACGTGTCTCCTTCCTGAGTGGTATGACGGCTGCGTGGTCCCATGGTGTTTATACTTGCGTAATATTGTTTGTACAGATGAACGTAGTACCTTCAGGCATTTGGAAATTGCTCCCAAGGATGAACCAGACTTGTGGATGTCTACATTTTTTTTCTGAGGTCTTGCCTGATTTCTTTTGATTTTCCCATGATTTCAAGCAAAGATGCACTGAGTTTGAAGGTAGGCCTTGAAATACATCCAGAGGTACACCTCCAAATGACTCAAATTATGTCAATTACCCTACCAGAAGCTTCTAAAGCCATGACATCATTTTCTGGAATTTTCCAAGCTGTTTAAAGGCAGAGTCAACTTAGTGTATGTAAACTTCTGACCCACTGGAATTGTGTTATAGTGAATTATTAGTTAAATAATCTGTCTGTAAACAAGTGTTGGAAAAATGACTTGTGTCATGCACAAAGTAGATGTCCTAACCGACTTGCCAAAACTATAGTTTGTTAACAAGAAATTTGTGGAGCGGTTGAAAAATTAGTTTTAATGACTCCAACCTAAGTGTATGTAAACTTCCAACTTCAACTGTATGTCACAATAAACGATCAAATTCTATACTTTTTTGTTGTGTTTTCAGAAACTTGACGTTACAAGCAAGACAGGTTGGATTGGACGGGTGTGTACTTAATACGAACACAACAATATGAACATGTTTACATTATCCCTGGACCATAAAAACATATTTTACCAAGTAACAAGCATGGATTATTCCTGCAAATAAATACATTATCTTTGTTTCTTCTAGTTTTCACCTTCTAATCCTACTTTATCGGCGGACAAAGAAAGTTTTTACATTGTGATGAGTGACAATAACGGCTATAAACATATCCATCACGTAACACGTGTAAGTACTAAGTAGTACATTTCTCTTCATGCACCTTCTCAGTAACCCAAACATGGTTATGATACACACTTGATTTGTAATATTTGTATGGGGTCCTTGCAGGGCACAGCAACAGCTGTCACCTCGGGGACTTGGGAGGTCGTTGACATTTTAAAAGTGACTAATAACGCCATGTACTATTCAAGCAACCAATACGGTCACAAGCCAGGAGGGAGAAACATTTACAAGTAAGAATACCACTCTTTCATTTTCATGCCGTCGTTCTGTCATGCTCACGCAGTACTCATTTCTAACATGCATAACCTATGACTTACAACTCTATAGTTGTAGCCAATAGAGTCATGTCAGTTGTTTGTGTGTGTGTGTGTGTGTGTGTCAGGATCACTCTCGGAGCCACCCCCCCCACCACCCAGTGCCTGACCTGTACCCTGAATGAGGACAGGTGTCAATACAACTCAGCTTACTTCAGCCATGATGCCTCTTTCTTCCGCATGGACTGCTCAGGTCCGTCAGCCACACAGCACACACACACACGCACGCACGCGCGCACACACACACACACACACACACACACACACACACACACACCCACACACACACACACACACACACACACACACACACACACACACACACACACACACACACACACACACACACACACACACACTACACTACACTACACTACACTACACTACACTACACTACACTACATTACACAACCCACTACTCCAACAGTGTTTGTGCAGTCAAGTCATCACAATACTGTAGCTGTGACATCCCTAAACAATATCCCAGCCGGTATATTCACTTTGAAAATAATAGTTTCTGTAGTAGTAGTGCTTCTAGATAATTTGGGAGGACACACACACACACTATATTAAATATGTGTTTGTCTCCACAGGTCCTGGACTACCTCTGTATACTCTCAGGGACAACAGGGATGCTGGTTCAGGTAGGCCAGTTACATTTACTAGTGTGTGATGGAAATAAATGATATAAGCCAAGCAAAGTCACAGTGCATGTTCTCGTGATTTAGAGATCCAGGTTCTTGAGGACAACACGGCTTTGGAAGGCCTTCTGTCTGAGATCCACATGCCCACCATGCGACGCGACTTTATCAAGCAAGGGGAATTTAGTAAGGCTTTCAACGATTAAAGACTTTAATTGAATCTTTCATCTGATATTAAAACCATGGGACATCTCTAACTTGATATCCATTGATGGATGCTTCTGTTTTTCCCGACAGATCTTTGGTACCAGATGACCTTGCCTCCTGGATTTGACAAATCCAAGAAATACCCCTTACTTATTGATGTGTACGAATTAATTAACCTCTGTGAATACATGATCTGCTTTGTCTTATGATGAATTGTTGTACCAATAACGAGGGCCTAGAGTTAATCCTGACCACATGACTAAAGCCGGAAATACTCTTGACTCTAGTTAAATTCAGAAGTCTGCAGTGTTTTCTGGTGAGCTCAAGTGGTCAGGGAAAACTCTGGGCCCTAGTTAAATTCAGAAGTCTGCAGTGTTTTCTGGTAAACTCAAGTGGTCAGGGAAAACTCTGGGAACTAACAATAATGTTTGTCTTTCTCTTTTGTGTTCCAGGTATGCAGGGCCTTGCAGTCAGACAGCAGACTTCCGCTATAGGTTAGGCTGGGCCGCATACTTGGCGAGCACGGAGAAGGTCATCGTTGCCAGCTTCGATGGTAGGGGAAGTGGTTACCAAGGGGACAAGCTAATGCACTCCATCTACCGACGTCTGGGAACCTATGAGGTGGAAGATCAGATAATGGCCGCAAAGTAAGGTTGAACTGTGGTTGAACAGTAGCCAAGTCGATAGCTATGCCCAACTGACTCAAACAGGTTGCTTTGTATTATACTGTGTCACACTGCAAAAGTGACATTAAGATAACATGATATATAAAGATTCTGGGTTCGAATCCAGGCTCTGTTGCAGCCGGCCGCGACCGGGAAACCCATGGGACGGTGCACAATTGGCCCAGCGTCGTTCAGGTTAGGGGAGGGTTTGGCCGGCAGGGATGTCCTTGTCCCATCGCGCACTAGCGACTCCTGTGGCGGGCCGGGCATAGTGCACGCTGACACGGTCACCAGGTGTAGAGTGTTTCCTCCGACACATTTGTGCGGCTGGGCCAATTGTGTCAAGAAGCAGTGTGGCTTAGTCGGGTTGTGTTTCAGACGGGAGTTACAGTGGAGACAAGACAAAATTGGGGAGAAAATGTGGTTAAAACAAATTATAATAAATAAACATTATATAACACAATATATTTCTACATGGATATTTAGAGATTCCAAGGCTTTTTTCGTTTGAGCTTTATGATGCAATAGCCTGGTTGACAGATCTTTATCCAACTCCTATTCATCTCCACTTTCATGCTAAATATATCCTGTCTGGTAGGACAAAGGACGTGACAGAGGTGTTGGCTAAAGTACATACAGATCTGACCACCAGGCTAATGATCAGATGACTGATCAGAGGTCACATGGGGTCAGCTGGAATGCAACATGACTTACCTTTCCCTTATTTCACGTCAGAGAGACTGAGGACAGTAGAGATTAGAGTTAGACCACGGACCATCAGTGGGCACGGTCCATTAGAACCCCTTTTAACCGACCCTCACGTTTAAATGAATTTGTGTTTGTACTGGTGGTTCCCAATCACAGCAAGTCACTTTTCTCTTTCAGGGAATTCACCAATATGGGCTTTGTTGACAAAGGCAGAATAGCAATTTGGGGTTGGGTAAGTTAAAGCATAGGGTTTGGAAATATGATACGTTGGAACCATCAAGTGCAGCGTAATGAAATGCAGCACGTGTACAATCACCTTGTCTTTGTGCCTTGAGTAATCTAATATTATCTGAATTCAAGGCCAACATGATCAGCTGGTATTGTGTTTTATAGTCCTATGGAGGTTATGTCACGTCAATGGTTCTGGGAGCTGGGAGTGGAGTTTTCAAATGTGGAATGGCAGTTGCCCCAGTTTCCAAGTGGGAGTATTATGGTATGCCATTCTGTTATTGATATGTTATTAATATATTTACATTTATATAAGTGTAAATCATTGGAAATGATCCGTACATTTTCCCTACTTTCAATATTTCAGATTCAATCTACACAGAACGTTACATGAATCAACCTTCAGAAAATCTTGAATTCTACAACGTAAGTTGACCCAACTCCAATGTTTTAAATGGCCATTTATACATACGATTTTATACTATCCAAACTGGTATTACTCTCCACGGAAATAACACCATGTAAATGTGTTTTACAGAACTCCACAGTGACAGCCAGAGCTAAGAACTTCAAATCAGTACAATACCTTCTGGTCCATGGGACAGCAGATGGTGAAGCCTCCTCTAGTATTTCTGGAATGTTCTTTAAAAACACACCACCTGTGCAATTAACAACCATGCAATGTTTAGAGTCTAGACTATTCATTTGACTCTGTAAACCCATTAGTTGATTAAGCTAAACGTGTTATTAACTAAGTAAGCAGTGTGCATACTTTTCCTGAGGCTTTACCATATCATATGAGAATAGGAAAACACTGCACATCAGATACTGTTACATTGTTATTTAAATCTCTCTATTTGTTTCAGACAACGTCCATTTTCAGCAAGCTGCTCAGATCTCTGCTGCTCTGGTTGAGGAACAAGTGGACTTTGAGGCTATGGTAAATATTTTGATTTTAGATAGATGAGTTATCTACACAATCAGTGGTTGTAGAGCTTTATACCTCAATGAACCTGCTCCATGAAAACACTTCTCCAATAAACACATGATCGGTGCTTATTCCTTCTTTCTATCACTTTACTACAGTGGTACACGGACAAGGACCATGGTCTTGATGGTTCAGCCAATCAGCATGTCTATACCCACATGAGTCACTTCCTCCAGAGTTGCTTCGCCTGATGCCATTCGAATGAATGATGCCCAACCTGATGCTTGCCGAACGATAAGCAAATGGCCGCAAATTCATTTGTAATTCACTTGGACAGCAGGTAGCCTAGCGGTTAAGACCATTTGGCCAGTTACCAAAAGGTCGCTGGTTTAAATCCCCAAGCCGACTAGGTGAAAAATCTGTCGATGTGCCCTTGAGTAAGGCACTTAACCACAATTGCTCATGTTAGTAGCGCTGCATAAGAACGTCTACTATATGATGTAAATGTAATTGAAAGTTGTCCTATTTTTTTTAATAAATTAAGTTGTTAGAGCCAGCACCCAAACACACACTCCAAAAGACTATCCTCTCCATATGCAGTTATTAAACAATGACGTCAGCAGGATTGATCTATCATTGTTCGTTCAGAGCCTCACCGCGAGTTATGAGGTTACATTTGAAATGAAGAATGTGATTATATTGAAATACCAAAGGGCTTTGTGAGAACTGATCAGCCAGTGACTAAGCATGTCTGACTTGTATTCATTAAGGGGCCTTGATTGCACTGTTTTATCCTCGAGGTATCAACATTAATTGTCGATACATTATATTGCTTTGCATTTTATTGTACAAACATACTGCATGTTTTTATAGAGGGGATCTTGGAAGACCTTTGTACCTACAGTGTGTGTATACTGTTTCAATAAAATTGTTAAATCTAGATTGTGGATTCTTACTGTAGGGGATCGACAGTACATACAGTACCAGTGAAAAGTTTGGACACACCTACTCATTCAAGGGTTTCTCTTGATGGTGTACTATTTTCTACATAATAGTGAAGACATCAAAAACTATGAAATAACACATATGGAATCATGTAGTAACCAAAAATGTATTAAACAAATCAAATCATATTTTAGATTTTAGATTCTTCAAAGTAGGCAACCTTTGCCTTGATGACATCTTTGCACACTCTTGGCATTCTCTGAACCAGCTTCATGAGGAATGCTAATCCAACAGTCTTAAAGGAGTTCCCACATATGCTGAGCACTTGTTGGCTGCTTTTCCTTCACTCTGCGGTCCAACTCATCACAAACCATCTCAATTGTTTTGAGGTCAGTAATTTCGAGATCAGGTCATCTGCTGCAGCACTCCATCGCTCTCCTTCTTAGCCCTTACACAGCCTGCAGATGTGTTTTGGATCATTGTCCTGTTGAAAAACAAATGATAGCCCCACTAAGCGCAGACCAGATGGGATGGGATGGAGTATCGCTGCAGAATGCTGTGGTAGCCATGCTGGTTAAGTGTGCCTTGAATTCTAAATAAATCACTGGCAGTGTCACCAGCAAAGCACCCCCACACCATCACACCTCCTCCTCCATGCTTCACGGTGGGAACCAAGCATGCGGAGATCATCCATTCACCTACTCTGCATATCACAAAGACACGGTGGTTGGAACCAACCATCTCAAATTTGGACTCATCACACCAAAGGACAGATTTCCACCAGTCTAATGTCCATTGCTCGTGGTTCTTTACCCAAGAAAGTCTCTTCTTCTTACTGGTGTCCTTTAGTAGTGTTTTTTCTGCAGCAATTCGACCATGAGGCATGATTCACGCAGTCTCCCCTGAACAGTTGATGTTGAGATGTGTCTGTTATTTGAATTATGTGAAGCATTTATTTCTGAGGATGGTAACTCTAATGAACTTATCCTCTGCAGCAGAGGTAACTCTGTGTCTTCCTTTCCTGTGGCGGTCCTCATGAGAGCCAGTTTCATCATAGCGCTTGATGGTTTTTGTGACTGCACTTGAAGAAACTTTAAAAGTTCTTGACATTTTCCAGATTGACTGACCTAGTAGTAAGTAATGATGGACTGTTGTTTCTCTTTGCTTATTTGAGCTGTTCTTGCCATAATATGGACTCGGTCTTTTACCAAATAGGGCTATCTTCTGTATACCACCCCTACCTTGTCACGGCACAACTGATTGGCTCAAACACATTAAGAAGGAAAGAAATTCCACAAATTAACTTTTAACAAGGTACACCTGTTAATTGAAATGCATTTCAGATGACGACCTCATGAAGCTAAGCTGGTTGAGAGAATGCCAAGGGTGTGCAAAGCTGTCATCAAGTCAAAGGGTGGCTACTTTGAAAAATGTAAAATATAAAATATATTTTGATCTGTTTAACTTTTTTTTGGTTACTACAGGACTCCATGTGTCATTTCATAGTTTTGATTTATTCACTATTATCCTACAACGTAGAAAATTGTAAAAATAAAGAAAAACCCTTGAACGAGTAGGTGTGTCCAAACGTGACTGGTACTATATAATCAAAAATCAAAATGACTTTGGTTTGACATAATAATTGGATATCATCTGTAAATGGTTTATAAGTACATTCAGTAAACGGTAATGCAGGTTTAAGCTTTGAATAACACATGAATTCATGTTATCTAAAAGGGGATGATCAACAGGACCCACAATGGAAATGTTCTTGTCTTAAATGGGTGACCAAAGGAAAAACACCCCAAAAATAGTTTCCATCTCTGATTCTATCATAGTTAATATAATCCACGAACCCTGACTCAGCTTCCCATTTACAGTAAACACACACACACACACGCACACGCACACACACGCACGCACACACACACACACACACACACACACTATTTGACAGGATGTCATCTTGTTTGATTTCTACACCTAAGTGACAGCTGTTTTCTCGCATGGATAATGCCACATCTTCCATTTTAAACAGACGTTTCATTGCGAGTTAATCCACTGCAACCAAACGGGGCCCTATGTGTAATGGATTGAGAGTAACAAATGGGTGTAACAGAGTGGGAGAGCGGGAGGACTGGGCCACCGGAGCAGACCCGGCCTTATGGCCATGCTATATAAGACCCCCACAGCCAGTCAGATCACCAAGATACATCCACAAGGAACCAGGACTGAAGCAGAGGATCTCACTCTCTCTCAGACACACATTTCATCTCATCTACCCGCACGTTAACAGGAGCAGGTGAGTTGCTTGCAGCCAGGACACGTCTTAATTGATTTTGGAAAATCTGTTTCAAAACGGGATTTGTTTTTCCATTGTGAACAAAACCTTTGATTTTGTCAGTGGATGAACGCTTGATATGGAGCATTTTGCTTGTCAATGTAAAATGGACATGACTGTCTTCGGCTAAGTTACTCAATTGTGGTTCTGTCTGCAGGTCACAATGTTTGGCATCCACTCCCTCGCTGGTGTTCTCCTCCTGGTCATCGTACAGAGCAGTTGGCAAGTCCCTCTACAAGAGGCTGAGGACAACTCAAGGTACAGCTCAAAAATTGTATATTTTCTATGGGTGGGGGAAATGATTCCAATTTTCCACGGGATATTTTAACAAATATTTTCAGATCATATCATAGGGGAAAAAAAGCGCACAACGCACAGTATCAACGTAGACTACAGACGGAATGACTAGTGTTTAACACATAATGTACATGTATCCAACAGCAACTGTCAATCAAAATTAGACTATAATGAGGCATCTATCAGCATCATTTCAGCATTAAAGATTCTTCTTCTCCTGTAGCTTAGAGACAGCAGACCCACTATTGGAGGATTTGGTGGGCGTGCCTAACGTGAAGAGACATTCCGAGGGAACCTTCTCTAACGACTACAGTAAATACCAGGAAGAAAGGATGGCTCAGGACTTTGTTCAATGGCTTATGAACTCCAAGAGGAGTGGGTGAGTGTTCCAACAGAGTAATATTATATATTTCTAGGCTTATGACTGATATTATACTGCGGGGTGGAGAAATAATAATGTATTTTTCTTAATGAGAACCAGGACAGTTCAGTCTTTTGGAAACTTTTACTGTGATGAATACTGGTATATCTTGAGATGAACAATCAAAGATTTGGATGGAGACATTACAGATTTAAACATCATCCCAAAAATGTTTGTCTGAAGCACAATGTATATTATGGCATTGTTTGTACATGCAGAGAAAGGATAGTAATGTACTGAGCAACATATTCATATACACAGTACTTCCAAGTCAAACAAAGTAACTTCATGTTATTCATCCATTTTCATTATCAACTTATCCTCAACTTCTATATCAATACAAACACTTAAAATACAATATTTGAGTGTTTTACTAGCAAAGTTAGTGAAAAACAGTTATAAGATCTCAGAGGCCATTTTAGCTGAGCCAGAATGATTTCACAGTACTATAATTGGTTGAGTGGAGTTTTGTATCTATCACACCATTTCCTCTCTACCTCCATCTAGTGCTCCATCCAAACGCCATGCCGATGGGACCTACACCAGCGACGTGAGCACCTACCTACAGGACCAGGCGGCCAAGGACTTTGTTTCCTGGCTCAAATCAGGACGGGCCAGACGAGAGTAGGCTTCCCTTCACCCTACAGCACCAACATCGTGTGTGTCATGTCTAACGCGAGAAGAAGAGAGAGAGAGAGAAAAGATCATCAACAACTTAGCTAATTTATCCATTGCCGCACCGTTGCTTTCTGCTTTCTTAAGGCCTGTTTTGACATTTCATGTGGTCGTGCCCAATAAATCCCATTAAACTATGCTCTGCATTTATTGATACATTTATTGATATTTGCCCCTCGGATGACTGTGTTGACTGGGTTGGAAGAGAACGTATCACACAGTTGCTGTGTGCATAAACACCTGTTCAGGGAACAAAGGTGTCCTCTAATGCACAATGAATGACTACAGCTACAGATCACTACTCCCGAAATCATCCAATAGTCATAAGGCGTAACTAGAAAAGGGAACATTTCCTGAAGAAAATGTGTATTCTTGCTTCGGCCGACTAAAAGTTGAACCCAACGTGGTTGGTAATTGTGTACAAAAGTATTGTGTGTGGAAGTATTGATTGTGGAATTATTGTGTGTGCAAGTATTGTGCGTGGTAGTATTGTGTGTGGAAGTATTGTGTGTGGAAGTATTGTGTTTGGAACCACTGACAAGTGTGTGTTATCTTGTGTACTGTACCTAGATCTGCAGAGGAGAGCAGGAATGGTCCAATGAGCAGAAGACATGTAGATGGGAGCTTCACCAGTGACGTGAACAAGGTCCTAGACAGCTTGGCTGCCAAAGAGTATTTACTCTGGGTCATGACCTCCAAAACCTCAGGGAAAAGGTAAACATCAGAACACAATCAGAAGCTGTATGAAAGGGCACCATATTCCCTATATAGTGGGCCTAAGGCTCTGATTAAAACGAGTGCATATGGTGCCATTTCAGACAAGTTTGTAAATGGAGTGTCTTGCCTACATCAATATTTGATCAATTGTTTTTTTTTTTTATGTCACACTCTTTTTCTCTGTATCTTTCTCTCTCCCACTAAACCATGTTACTGTATGGTGTCACAGATTGATCATTTGGTTTATTGTTTATTTCAGTAACAAACGTCAAGAAGATCATTGAAAGAAGACAAACGCTTCCTTGTTCAAGAGAAACTTGGATACTGTGCTACAAATGATGAGCCTTGACAAAAACTAAAAGCCATACTAAAAAGCCATACTGCTTAGCATTGTTGTGATGTTGATACAATGTTGGAAGTACTTAGATTGTTTACTCTACATTATGTGATGAAAAAACAGATAATGTATTCTTCCTTAACTTTGTGGTGCACAATGCATCAGGTCAGTTGTCAAATTATACAAATATTTTTCCATAAATTAACATTATTTTCTATATTTGTAATGTTGAAAGAAAGGGAACATGGTAAAAACTCAGATATAATGTGCAAAACTATCTGGTAACATTTGTGTGAATTTGTTTTTTTATCCCATATGTATCAAAACCTGCTCTGCAAAATTAAACTCTTTCATTGTGTTTGCTGTACTATGTTTTTGACTAGCCATGCATCCATACAAATGGAATCCCAAACTCTTTCTGTTCATGGTGCTGAAAAAAACCCATCACAACATTCAACTGTTGTGCCAATGATAGTAGTTTATGTACTAGACTAGAGTTGGGAAACTGTGGTTTTGCGTCTCAAAGAAGCTCTGTCCATGGTCCTGAAACCGAAATGCATGGCATTCAAGTAACGTCGTTTTTAGTTATAAAAAAATACTTATAATAGCTACTTCTTTTTGAAATGGTGAACCAGAGTTTGTAGTGAACAGCTGAATTCTAGAACGTTCACGGAAAAAAAACGACCGTTCAAGATTCGCTCAACGGAAAAACATGATCAAATAAAATAAAATAAAATGTATTTATATAGCCCTTCGTAATGATGCCCCTAAACTACAGCTAAAATGGGTTGGATAACGGAGGAGGGGGAGATAGAGAACTCGTACAAAATAAGCAAAATAGCTGCCCATGTACCTGATCTTGTCTACAGCACCCTCACTAACGATATCTCCTACGTAGAGAACTTCCTTGGAGTCCTTCTCTTCGCGGATGTATCAGGCAAGCTCATCTCAGTAGCTAGCTACATTAGCTATCTCGCTAGCTAACATGAGCTGGAATCCCGTTTCGATCTACATTTAGAAGCTAGCTAGCTAACGTTTGCTAACCCACTAGCTAGAAGTCAACTAATCCATTTTGTATATTTTTTAGGCTTCACTAATCTGACTGAGAAATTCAGTTTGAGTAGCAAGAAAGGCTATGGAGCAGACGAGTTCACACGCACACTCAACAGCTACATTGGGGAAACAGTCAGTCGTAAATTAGCTGTGGTTTCATTAAGTTAAAGCAATACAATATCAATCTAACCTGATGTACTGTTAGTTAACTTAACTTAGACTAAGTTAGTCTAAAAAAAATAATTACCAAGCAATGTTTGTTGCCTGTATTTCATATATCATTGATGCTGGGGGAGATATTCTGAATTATGCAGGTAACAATAGGCTTCCCTCTCAGTTTTAAGACAAAGATTCACCATGATCACAATTCCTAGCTACAGTACTATTCTACTCGTCATGGCCAGACCACTTTTAATCACAGGCGATGCCATCTTGGCTCTATGGACGGTGGAGAGAGTCCAGCTCAGTGAAGTAATCTCCCTGGTGGTCAAATGCAGCCTCAACATCTAGGACCAGTGTGGAGTCCGGGAGATGGAAGTGGGCTGTCAGCTGAAAGTTAAAATAGGTGCTTGTCTGAGTCTCATACAGGCCGAGAGACGTGTTTGTGCTATAACACCAGGGCCTGTATTCACAAAGAGTGCAGATCTAGGATCAGTTTTTCCTTTAAAACCCATAAGGAACACTTGCATTTCACTGCACCTGCAATAACATTGCTAAATATGTGTATCAATACAATTTGATTTCATTTTGATTTGAATAAGGGGGACCTGATCCTAGATCAGTACTCTACGCTTTGTGAATTTGTGCCCTGATTATCCGGCTACACTTGACTTCATAGGCAACTAGAACCTCAAATATGATACCCTTCATCCTCTGCTGTCCCAAGGTATATCCGCTGGGAAGCTCTCCAAGGTGATCGTAGGAGGCGAGATCAGTCAGTACTTTGTGGTGATTGGCCGGGCGGTGGACGAGGTGCGGCTGGCAGAGGGGTTGGCGGTGGCCAGCACAATCATCTTGTCACCTAACGCCTGGGAACTATGTGAGATGTGAGAGGGACGACATCGCCATTGACCCCATAGAGAATGGATGGATAGATGGATACAGCTATGACAGATGACTGTATGTAAATAGTGTCATACAATGCAGGTGCGATACATCAAGCGAGAGCCCAGTTTCTCTGTTGAGAAGTACCAGGATTCAATAGGAACGTCTGTAGAGCATGAAATAGTGACAAGAGGTACAGTAAAGAGACTAGCTAGATATCAGCCTGTGATATTTCTACTTGCACGGTTGTGTTGTAACATCCTAACCAGTCCTTTTTTTGGTCTACAGAGTGTGTGAGGAGAGCCGAGCTTGAGAAAACTTTACGGAAGTACGTCATGAAAAACGGTTTTGCACAATGTAAGAACCTACCTACCTTGTTTTTCAAAATCAGAATCATGTATTTTTGAATGTATAAATGTAGGCTCTGTTTTAATGTCCAAACGACTACTTACCTAGAATTAAGAAATGCATTGAGCAAACATTCTAATAAGTATGCTAGTATGGTCACTGGAACGTTGGCATGGTTTTCTATTCTGACCTCTCCTCCCTCATTAGATGACGACTAGCCTCTGGAATACTGTCTGAGATGCGCCCGGCCACCATAGTGTTTATCAACATGCTGTTCAAGGGAGGAGAAAGTGACCAGGAGCAGTGTACGACCATCCACCAGGCTGCCATTGGCATCGGTCAGCAAATAGTCAAGCACCACAGGAGGGTCAACAAAGTGTTCATGTTCGACAAGGTCAGTCGGTGTTTTATTCAAGGTGGAATCCTGGAGGTTTATTCACTAGGAACCAAATGCAAGCAAACAGGATGAAACTGGGAGGGACTAACCTGAACTTGTACAATAAGAAACACTTTGTTGCAAACCGTTTTGGTACGGTGTGATCTAATGAATACACCCCAGCTGTTACGCTCGTCATGGGAAGGCATGGACCAAAATGCAGCATGGTAAGTGTTCATGATTCTTTATTACTCAACGATAGACAGCTGCCTCTGATTGGGAACCACACTTGGCCAAAAACAAAGAAATAGAAAACATAGAAATGAAGAAACTAGAATGCCCACCCTAGTCACACCCTGTCCTTACCAAAATAGAGAATAAAAGCCTCTCTATGGCCAGGGCGTGACACCAGCAGTTCTCTGTTCCCGGTGGCAATGAGAAAAACAACAAACACAATTAATAAGAAACAGAAACAATGGGGGTACTCACCAAGACTTTCTTCTTCAGTCAAATCCACTGTATGTTTTTAAATAACAAGGAGTTTGTTGCAGGGCTGTACTTTCCTCTGTCTGTTTGGGCTCCCTGGGGACAAGCGGGAGGATGAGAGTGCCCACGCCTTACATGACCTTTGCCAGAAAGAGATCCGAAACCTCAAGTAAGGCCCGTTTCAGCCTAATATTCTAGGACCACATGCCTTTACTTTTTATCAAGCTACAGATGTAGGATTTTAATTTGATCACCCTGTTGCAGGACATGTTAAACCTGTAGTGTATTTGAGGTTTAAAAAGGCTTCTGTGTAATTTCCACTTAGAAATTTCAGACTTGATTTTCCCTTATGAAAAATGTATCAACTCCTACAAAAAATGTTAGGAGTTAGTTAACAAAAGGTCCAATGTTGTCCAACAGGACTGTCTCTGTTGGAGTAACCACAGGCCCAATGTTATGTGGTGTAGTAGGACATCCAGTGAGGCATGACAGGTACAATCCACCTTGACATCCTCTTGAACTCTCAGGTGGAACTGTGCTTTGCCACTGCCACCTTACAATAACTTGTTGTAGCCCCTTTTATATTATTTTAACTCGCATACGATTATGTTCAGATTTTGTACAAGTTTTACCAGTTTAACCTACGAACTTTGAACTCTACCACTTTGTCCTTTGCTGTTAGTGATTGGTCGAGACTTGCTACTACTCAAAACTGCCTTTGTTTTATTTTAACGAGCTGCCCAAGAAAGCCATGAAGGTAGTCAAGAACACCGGAGTCCTATATCAGTTCATGGCCAATAAACATCAGATGTACGACCATCTGATGTGACCAACATCATTTATAGTCCATTAACTCATGACTCATACTCACTTTCATATCGAGCATTGTACTATTGTCATGTTAGATAATTAAGTGCATTGTTGTGGCTTTCTTGTATTGAAATGCTACATAGTGAGACATATTGCAATTGTAATAAGAACATACATACTTATTAAACAAAATCTCATCTCCAGAACTATTGGTAAAGCACCTATGTCCGTTGAGAGAGAGGAGGGATATCCTCTTTTGGGTGAGTTTTCTCACGTATTGACGATTATGAATGACATGCATTCATCGTGGAAGATCACATTGATTTGAATGATATGTTGTGCTCAAATGCTTCCTAGGCTGAGAGAAAGAAATTGAAGTGTACTCCAGCATGCTAAAGGGCTTCTTGGAGGCAACAACAATGTTTTGATCTACGAGGGGCCTGTCGGCTATGGCAAGTGCCGCCTGCTGGCTGAGGTGGTATACAGAACAGCAAAGGATGGAGTCAGGTCAGTGTAGAACTGTAAGAGCTATGCCGAGCGAGAGAGTGTCCTGCTCACCAAGATCCTCGACCCAAAGATGAGGCAGAACGTCTGCCTTCTCAATGATATCCTGTTAGTCAAGGTAGGTGAGATCTCTGAACGTTGCTTTTCTGAAACTTATTATTCTGTTTCGTAGTAGCTAACGAGGGTAGATGGATCTTTTCTGTAAGATCTGTTCTATGCTTTTAGTTTCCTGTGTCCAAGGATGTCACTGATGGACAGTCAAGAAGAACAAGAAGATGAGGAACTACTTTCTGGAGTTTTTTGCAATGTACTGTGGAAGATAATAGCGTGGATGATGTAAAAATATAACTTAGGTGGCAATTGATTGTTTGATGACTACGTGTGTGTGTGGTCTGTCCAGTTCGCCGAGGACGAGCCGTGCGCATACGTGCTGGACCAGGATCACTTTGTGGCTCAAGCCTCATTGGCCTTCCTGCTCGAAGCATGTGAAAGAGCCTCGGTTCTTATGGCACACCCCCACACCAGTGTGTATGGCACACCCCCACACCAGTCAGAGCGGGCCCTTCCCGGAGCTTAGCAGCATCATCAAGGACCCCCGGACCCTCTACCTTAACCTGCCTGGGCTGGAGCCCCCCCCATTATCGCCCAGCTAGCCTGCCAGATCCTGGGGGTGATCCGCATCCCTAGCGAGGTGGAGCTGTACGTGTACACAAACACGCGCACACACACACTGTGTGAATATACATACATTACACATATCGACTCTCCGAGGGTGTCTCGGGGGGAGTTGAGAGTTTCACACCTCACACACGTTGAGGTTACCCACTTGTACATGCAGTGATACAGGACAAATACAAGCATTTGACCGTAGACTCCTCAAAGACAATGGCTTGGGAATTGGGACTGTTGTGAATACAGAAACTAAACTGATGCATCGTTATCCAGAGGAAGTCAAAAGTCATTTATTTAAATGTACACACTTGAATTGGCTTGTCGACTGTATAGCTATTTTATGAAGACTCATTCTAAGGCTGTCATTGTCTCAGTACATGAATATCTCACAGAAGAAGCCGGAGTTACCTTATAAAAACATATGTATAAATTAAAAATGTAATGTGTTTTATAGGCTCCTGGTGGAGAGAAGCCATGGAGTTCCATACTACTGCGAGGAGCTCTTGAAGAGTCTGTAATCTGGGCAATCTGATCATGATTGAGGAGGAGGATGAGGCTAAAGACGTAGACATCCTGTTCCCTGAGCCCACCCTGGTGGTACACTGCTCCAAACTCAGCCAGGTGGGGCAAGAGGAGGATGCCAGGGCCGGAGCGCTGGGTAGGAAGATGGATCTGTTGGCTGAAAATGTCTGAGTGGCAGGTTCCCCGGCCTATTAACACCCTTATCTGTGAAACAGACAGACCTATTGGCTGAGAATATATGAGTGGCAGGTTTCCCAGTTTGTGAAACACTAAGGTTGCAGGGTCACCCAGGGCATCCATGTTGAAATCTCACAAGATCACAGCCCTGGACCATTTTGTCGACCGTGCTTTGGTCTGTTTTGTCGGAGAAGCTGCCAAATTCCACAAAGTTCCCATCTCTCTGACATTGAAAGGTGTAGTACAGGGTTCCTGTATTCTGCCCCCAAACACTACAACCTCATCTCATTAGTCTTATTTGATAGAAATGACTCATAAATAAAACACTCAAGTCATTAAGGATGTTTTCTGTCCAGGCATGTCTATAGGCCTACTAATAATATAATAATATATGCCATTTAGAGGATGCTTTTATCCAAAGCGACTTAGTGTCATGTATGCATACATTTTACATATGGGTGGTCCCAGGAATCGAACCCACTATCCTGGCGTTGTAAGCTCCATGCTCTACCAACTGAGCTACTAATAAAAGTGAATTCTATTCAGGTATGGCCCTGGCCCACCTAGACCACCTGCAGCCAGCGGAACAGGTGGTGGGGAAGTGTGCTGCCTTCATCGGCCAAACCATCACCACGCAGAAGCTCATCAACATCCTGCCAGAGTCAGAAAACCCTGACAAGCTCAACCTGTCGCTCGCCTCCCTGTTCAAGTCGGGCACGTTTGAGTACGGCTCCAAGCCCAAGCAGTTCACCCAGCAACTCACCAAGGAGTCAGAGTGCTGGGGCGCGCTCAACTGCTACTGTGTCCAGGACAGCCAAGAAGACGCCCGTGAAGGTCAGTAGTGGAGCTGAGGCTAGCGCAGACAAGGAAAACTTTCACTCTGTGCCAGTTACTTCCTCAAACAGGTCCACCGCTGCAGGGACTGCGACATCGTCCAGTTCAGCTTCGGCCACAAGGCGGCTATAGGGAACAACCTCATCGAGATCCAACCGAGTTTGCTCAACATCCAAGAGTCTGGGGAGGCCCTGTTCCTGGGCCAAAATACACTGGGGCTCCCCAAGGGTGAGTGAGGAGCCCACTGACCTCTCCGCTAAAGAAGCACATGCAAGCTGAGAAACACACGCAAACACTCCCTGAGAGACAGACACAAACACTCATGCTTGCCCAAACACTTCACACACACGCTCATGCAGATTGATAATAGTGACGCTCTAACCAACTGATCGAAGTAACCATTTAGGTTTGATTTGATGTGTGCTGTTGGCGTTGTTCTCCTCTCCACCTCTCCGAGTCTATTCAACTGAACCAGGTCAGCCCTTTGCTTCCCAACAGATAAGGTTTTATACTCTACCCCTGGTCCCAGATCAGCTGGCCAGTAATACAAGTGGGCTGATTTCATAACAAATGTATTTGTGTGTTTGCGTGCCTCAGTGAGGAGGACGAGTTCTTGTTGAACTAGATTCTATGGTAGATGAGTACAACACCACAGTGGACAGAACCAGGAAGTGTATGTGTGTCCAGGTGACGGAGTGTGTGCTGTGCCCCATGGTGCGCCACTGCACGGGCGTGGGCGACGTGCTCAAAACCTTTTATTACCTGCTAGAGACAGCCGCAGCCTCGGCCTACCTCTCCAACAACCTCAGGGTGTGTGTGTCCTTTGTGGTGGCATATTTCTGCTTTACCAAATGAGGAGAGTTACAAACTACACACCAGTCAGAGTTATACTTAAATTACATCTTTAATAATCATAAGCTTTGCAATAGCCTTTTTGACTTTCAATGATGCGCTATCTCTAATGAACCATTGAAAAGTACCACCAGAAAAGTACAAAGATATTTTATAGCCAAGATACACCCATCTTAACTTACACTTATGAACCACAGATCTTAAGAACAGTTCACAAAGATTAAGATGTGTATGAAAGATATCTATAAAACATAGCAGACAGTTGCTGCTGTGTCAATAGTTCTCATTGTAAAGACCAATGTCTGGCCCTCCTACTCCAAACTGGAACCTGTCTCAAACTGGAACCTCGCTTTTCTCAAACTGAAGTGTACCATTTATTGTACATTTAGGTGTTGTACAACACAGGCCAAATCGAGGAGACTGAGAGCATGTTTGCTAGCGCCCTACGGCTCCTGAACAGACGTCTCCCTACGAACTGCGTGGCCATGTCCCTGAAGTATGTCTGTGAGAAGATGAAGAATCTGCTACAGATCCAAGAACGTTGACAGCCCTGGGTGTGTTCTATGTTCAACAAGCTCCTATAAAGATTAAACAAATTCATATATATATTTTATATATAGCAAGCACTATAATATCAACTATTTTCCATTTATTGACGACAAAACATACCACAACCGACAATTTCATCATTTATCTGCATTCAACTCAAACAGTAAAACGCTTTATAAAAATAAACTAGCACAGTGGTGATGGAGGCGCTCCACAAACAATTGAATGGATCTTACAATCGTGTGCATGCGCCACTTTTTAAAGGTTTTGTTGTTTAGGTGTTATTGTTGTTGTCATGTCCAAAGAGAGAAGAAGCTGGCTTTCCTCCACGAGCAGATCTGCTGTCTGCCATACATGTGGCAGATTGGCTGCATGAGGAGAGCATCGCTGGCCATCACTATGGAGATGAACTCAGCCCAGAAGAGTGCAGAGGAGAACAAGGTGGTCGGAAACATACAGTAATTACAAATAATTTGTAGACTGCAAAATGACCACAAGAAGCCCAAACAGATTCAATGTAATATTTGACCAAAACATAATAATTTCAAACCTTCCTTAGGTTTGTATACATCACATTTCTCTCTATAATGAGTGGGAATATTTGGGAAAATATTTCCTAAATTAAAATCACTTGCCACTGACTACCTGGCGTTTTTAGTCTGTCAAACAATAACACATTTTTTTGCTCCGAAAACTTGGAGGGGGGGGCCAAATAAAAGCATGCGGGCCGCCAGTTGGGGAACCCTGGTATACAGTCATTCATACACTCTTCAACATCCCTCTCACACAGACACACCTACTCTGTCTCTAGACCATCTTCTCGTACATTGACTACCTCCAGTACTGTCAGCTGAGTGGTCTAGATGACCAGTGTAAGATCTATGAGAGGATGCTGTGTGGAACCTGTGTTGAGCTGCCTGACTGCATGGAGGGCCTGATCCTCACCAGCTACTTCATGCGCACCCTCTCCACCGTCAAGCTCTACTCTGCACGACTCCGCCCGGTATGGTGAGGAGAGGAGAGGATGTGTGTGTTGCATGGGTGAGGTAGTGTGTGTTCGGTTGAAATAAATAAGGGTGTAAGCAAGCGAGACAAGACGGAGAGAGAAAAAATAAACATCAAAAAAGTTTCAGTATTGAAAGTAGTTCTACTTCTCAGGTCCCCGAGCAGAGCAACTCAGCAAGCTGACGAACCGCCGGGGCCTGGACATGTTGGTGATCTCTGTCCTTCACACACACCCTCCTCCTCACACAGAGGTGAAGCCCTACTTCTACTTGTTTCTTTTACTGGGATGTGTACCTTATCTACTGTTGAATACTATGATACCCAGGTATGAGTAGTGTGTCCAGCTGATGCAGAGTCTGGAGTACCTGGGAAACAGGACACGCATCAGCACGGCTAAAGGCTGGCTCTATGCAGGCTGCTTTGACTTCCTGCTCTACTCAGGCAAGTTGGATATTCCATGCCTGTGGGACACAATCTCCACGTGACATATCTTAGTTAAGGAACTAATGGATAATAATTATAAATGCCATTTAGTTGACGCTTTTATCCAAAGTGACTTAGTCATGCGCATATACATTGTATGTATAGTTGGTCCTGGGACTCGCACCGACATTCCAAGCTCCATACTCTACTAACTGAACTACAGAGGACCACTACCATAGGTTGGGTCTCATGGTGTGTGTTCCAGGCTTTGCCTTCCATCCGTTTGAGGAGTGCTACACCTTTGCGGAGGAGTCCCAGTCAGACCCTAACCTGGTGGCCGACAAGAGTCAAACCTCTACTTTGCTCTGGCTCTGTGGACTGATAGAAATTTTATAGATAGAGCCCACATGATTCTTTTCTGTACATGCCAGAGAGGCATTTCTGTTCTACATAACATATTTCTAGCAAAATTTTCTACAATGTTGTGCCTTTCAAAATGCAGCCCGAAGATATACTCTTGTCCACCCCTGCTGTGTGTGTGTGTGTGTGTGTGTGTGTGTGTGTGTGTGTGTGTGTGTGTGTGTGTGTGTGTGTGTGTGTGTGTGTGTGTGTGTGTGTGTGTGTGTGTGTGTGTGTGTGTGTGTGTGTGTGTGTGTGTGTGTGTGTGTGTGTGTGTGTGTGTGTGTGTGTGTGTGTGTGTGTGTGTGTGTGTGTGTGTGTGTGTGTGTGTGTGTGTGTGTCGTTCGGCCTAGGTATGCCCGTCTGTGTGAGTGGGAGAAGGCCTGTTTCTTCTACACCAAGGCCTGTGGAGTGACCCGACAGTCTCCCTCATCCATCCATGGCGTGGTCATGTTCCTGGAGTGTCGTGTGCTGCTGTTCAGAAAGGCCCTGGTGGAGCACAACCAACACATCAAAGCCATCTACCAGAGCACACAGAAGGTAGCCTAGCGGTTAAGAGCGTTGGGCCAGAAACCGAAGGGTTGCTGGTTTGAATCCCTGGGTCAACTATTTGAAAAATCTCCCGATGTGCCCTTGATCAAGGCACTTAACACTAATTGCTCTGGAAAAGAGTGTCTGCACGCTCACATTCGGACATGCCTTCACATAACCACACACACAGCTGTGTATGATATATATTATAAATGTTTTCCCTGAAACTGTTCTAACAGCCATAGTATTTCTTATGCAGCACTTCACAGAGTTCAACCGGAAGTACTCGACCAACAAGGTGTACGCGCCCCGGGTGCTGCACCTCAGAGCTTACATGTACGTGCTGGCGGGCCACGAGGCCTTGGCCAACGCCATCCTCAACAAGGCTTTAATGCTGTGTCAGCAGCACGGCAACAAGCTGGAGGAGAGCTGGATCACACATAATCAGGTACAGTACTGGAGGAAGGGCCTGAGATGTATTGGATGCATGGCATGGGATAGCATGCACAAATGCAAGCCAGCAAGAGAGCGCACAGTCTCGCACACAATCTCACATACCGTATGGCGAGTATTCGCAGGAGGTTGCTGAGGGGAGGACGGCTCATAATAATGACCGGAATGGTGCAAATGGAATGGCTTCAAACACATGGGAACCAATGTGTTTGATACCATTCCACTGATTCCGATCCAACCGTTACCACGACCCCGTCCTCGACAATTAAGGTGCCACCAACCTCCTGTGATTTATATGCAGTCATTACACACACACAGAACAGAAACCTCAATCACATGCATTTAAAAAAGACTGCAGTTACACATTGCACACCATGTAGTACAAGTCAGTGGAGGCTGGTGAGGGTAGGACAGCTCTTAATAATGCTCGGAATGGAGTGATTGGAATGGTATCAAACACATGGTTTTCATGTGTATGAAGCCATTCCATCTACTCCATTCTAGCTATTATTATGAGCCGTCCTCCCCTCACCAGCCTCCACTGTAGTACATGTATTTTCTCCTTGATAACCTAAACAAGTAGAGTGTAACACTTAGCTAGGTGCTTAGTGAATGTATTATTTAATTAAGGACATTTCTAATAAATATGTTGTGAAATCCTCTTCAGATTTGGTGGTTTGGCGTGTTCAGGCAGAGTGACTGGTTCTCTTCCACTTTGACCATGGGCGGAGAGGGGGGGCAGACCCACACCCGCTACACCCCAGTGGGTGCGGGTGAGATATGCCCCAAAGGCAGAGGACACCCAGCACCTCAAAGGCCAAGGATAGGGGCCCAGTTCCTTTATTGAGACTGTGGAGAGCACTGTAGATGAGGCAAGTTATTGGAGCAGATTTAAAGGAGGTAATGTCATTGGCGATTTGGTTTTGAACTGTGATGTGTTAGCGGTTAATGAGTGTTGGTATCATTTAATCTCGAACAGAAGTGGATGGCCAAGATATGAACGTTCACCAAATGAAAGGATGCTTGAGTCACTTTATTGTTTCGTACATTTCTCTTTCTCTCGTATAACAAATCACATTTATAATAGAACAACAAATATCTGAATTGATCATTTTACACAGATGAGTCGATAAATTCTGAAACATAAACTTGTCTTCTCAGCCATCAATACTACATTTTAAGGCAGATTTCTACAAGTGGCCAAAATGTTATATTGACCCATTATTATTTCTTTAATAAGTAAAGTCCATCACAACACAATACAATGGGAGAGACGTCGACAACATAAAAACCAAACGTTTTCGGTTACCCCAATTCAACGTTATTAGTAACATATTAGTAACATTTTAAACATGAATAAAATATACTATGTATAGTACATCGTTAAGAGTCTTCACTTTATTACATTTTGCCCTTTTTTTCACAAAGCTATTATTGCATTTCTATCAATGAACCACAACAGCCTGTAGAAAGACACCGTTAAGTTTGATTCACCTTTGTGCAGGTGTTTAAATACAGTTACTGGTAGTTCAGAATCAGAACACAACATCACGTTGTAGGTGTCAAACAAACTGGAATGCAGGAGAAGATATCACATAACGTACCGACAGGGTGACTGGAACAGTATGCCGGTAAAACACATTTGTATGCCCGTGGAACACACATGTACACGTACTGTGCCTTCAGAGAGTATTCACACCCCTTGACTTTTTCCACATTTTGTGTTACAAAGTGGGATTAAAATTGATTTAATTGTAAAACAAAAAATTGTCAAAGAGCTACACAAAATACTCTGTCAAATTGGAATAAAATTCTAACATCTGTAAAAATGAAGGAAAAAAAACAGGAATATATCTTTATTAGATAAGTATTCGACTCCCTGAGTCAATACATTTGAAATTTTCATTTGAATTCATTTGTTAATTTCAAAAAAACATAATTCCACTTTGACATTATGGGGTATATTGTGTGTTGGCCAGTGACAAAGAAAATCAATTTTATTCATTTTGAATTCAGGCTGTAACAACAGAATGTGGTGAAAGTCAAGCGGTGTGAATACTTTCTGAAGGCTCTGTATCTCTACACGGTCATCGAAAGACATTCAGAGACAATTTGATCGTTAAAACCAGAGATCCTATAAATTACTACAAGATGTTCTTTGTAAGTCTATGGTTAAAACCCTATAGGAATCACATTCCCAATAGGTATAGAATGGCAGGGCTATGCTGCCATGCTAACTGGAATGTAATGGTCCCCAATGCCTGAAATATAACACTGACCTGCCTCCACACTGTAATGGAGAAAAAAATACTATTAACAAATCTTCAGGAAAATGTCAGCGAAAATTTTACAAATGAGCTTTCATGAAAAAAAATTGTACATTTAACACTTTAATTTGATACATATACAGTATACTGTTTTCGTATCGTTAAGTGCACAGACCCGATAGTGATGTCAAATTACAAAACAAAACACACATTGCTTATTCCATGAACAAGATTTTCATTGTATATTGTAATAGATTTTTTTTAAAGGATTACTATGTTGAAAAAATAGAAAAAAAACATACAAAATACAAACAATTCCGTTAAAGTAAAGTTTCTTTAAAAACCATTTGGTTGACACAGATGTAGGATCTTAATTTGGTCACCCTGTTGCAGAAATACTTGTAAAACATGTAGTGTATTTACGGTTTAAAAAGGCTTCTGAAGTTTTGTCATTTTCACCAAAAAATTTCAGACTTGATTTTACCTTATGAAAATATGTTCAGCCCTTACAAAAATGTCCATTAATTATAATCCACACATTTCATGTTACTTCAGGATTATTTCCCTACTGTACAAAACTTTCTCAAATTAAGATCCTACATATGTAATAAATTGGCCCACGGGTAGATACACATAATAATATGAATTCCTTGCTTCCTCTGTTGCTGGTATCACCATACATTGACATACATAGAAAATAATCACAGTTAATGTTTGTTGGTTCCTCCATAGGGTAACACTGTTTCTAAAAGATTTACGTGAGTTGCACACACACACACACAGTCTTACATGACGAGAACGCATGGTGCAGCACAGTTCAGAGGTGGTTGAGTGTGGCACGTCAGATGAGTTATTTTGCGCAGAGCGGTGACGAAGCCGGTATGGATCACAAACTCGTCTCCCTGTCCAACTTTGAGTCCTTCCTCTTATGTCCTCTCTCGCAACCGCTGAAAAACAAAAGGCTACGTGTCACAAACAGCATTAGAGGAGACACGACATATACCACTGAACGGCATTATGTATTGGAACCCTGCATGGCAGAAGTGTCACGCAATCCATTGACTTGGGGTGATATTACCATGATGCATAACCACCCTAAACATGCAGTTGTCCAGAGGCAAACCACACCAGAGCATGCTGCGTGTGTGTGTGTGTGCGTGTGCGTGCAGTGCGTGCCTCCACCATACGCATGCATTCACATTCCCCAAACCAGTGAGCATGAAACATTCAAAACAAAGAGAGACACCGTGGGACATTTGTTTACAACTGAGTGCCAGGTTTGAGTTGTTTAAATAAAAACTTTGGATCTTTATGGGTCAAGAGATAACAGGTCGCTCCAGGGTACTTAAGACTGAAGTCCCACACTCAAACTACGGCACGCGTGCACGACAAAAGACCATCACGTTCATATTGTCACCTCCACATCATACAATGATAAACTGCACGTTGGTTCTAGAAAACTGCAACGGAGGGACAAGATACGTAACACCATGCCACTGAGGATTGGGAGCCACTTGCCTTTGGGATAATGAGCTTCTGAGAGGTTAGGAAGGGGAGCTTATGATGGGAATGGAATGAGAAAGGATAGAGGTTAATGACCATCTATATCTCTACTGTGAAGGGCGGGACAAAATCCACCTTTTGATGTGTACATTAATATCCACATGAAATATCTTTTACAGTATTCACACCATGAACAATAGAAAACAGGAAAGTAGTTGATTGGACAGGTAAATGGCTTACGGCTAATATACAGGTCCAATAAATAGATTAAATGGCATTTTTGGTGATTGATTGGTGGACATTCCAAACCTTTTGGAGCTTGGCTCCTTCTTGGCGCTGTCACTGGGACTAATACTATTCCACACGTTCCCGAAGGAGCCTTTGGACATCTCGTCGGAAATGTTCACCGTCGCGGGATCGCTCCTACAGAACACAAAAAACCAAGGGTGCTCTGTCAGTCGCTGCATGTTCTCATGGTCAAGACATCCTCTGAAATGTGTTGATGATTAAGGCCCCGCTCTTGAATTAGCTGTAATCATGGTTTCTGTTGCTGCCACTAAAAGAAAAGTGTGGTTGTGCCACAGTATTGGCAGAACAATGGACAAAACTTGTGCGCAACATGGCCCTCTACAGTTAGTCACCAAAACCTGTACCAGGTTTTTTTTAAACTAACCTTTTAGTGCCCACAGTCTCTGGATGTTTTGTTAGTTGGACTTACTTGTAATTTCCTTCCAGTGGCAAATTCACTATCCCCTCCTCCTCCTCCACTATAATACTGGGCTCCTCCTGGAGAGAGAGAAATGAAGAAAGTGACTGTTAAAATCACACACTACAAGCCCAGATGACTGAGTCATAATGTGCCAACATATCTGTATGGCTTCAATATGTTTAAGAGCACCAAGTACTGTATACCTCTTCTTCTCCTTCCTCTAGTTTCTTCTTCTTCCACTCAGGCATCAGGTCGTCCAGCCAGCTCAGCTCCTTCTTGGTGAACATGAAGTCCAGAAGCTTACGGATGAACACCAGAGCCAACACCTAGAGAAGAGAAGCAATTCTCCTCACATTCTCCTCCTGTCAACTAAGTGTTGTGAATGACATCGACATGTGCTGTACCTACTGTATGTAAAGCTTAAGGTGAATACCAAATTAAATATAAAAGTTTAATAAATGCTAACTTACAGACATGACATCTCTTTCTCATGCACGCACACAGACACACCCCCCCCCAGCAACACACCCACCCTACACACACGTTACCATCATGGGGAAGACGATGGCATAATTTGAGGTCTTGATGACCCACAGCAGGACCAGGCAGCTGAGCTGGATGATGGTGAAGAGGTGGACCTTCCTGAGGGGAACGTGTCTCAGGTAGATGAAGTCTGGCTGGTGCTTGGCCGGCATGCCAAACAGCTTGAGACGGTCAAAGAACTGGATTCCTCTCAGTGAGGACGCTCCCATGTACAAGAACACTCCATACAGTACAGGCATGGGGATAAACTGGAAAGAGACAGACAGCGCTCCATTTAGTCTTCAACGGTTATGTATGTGTGGGACTATGCTCATGCACTTGTGTGCGTGACTGCTAAAGTGTTAGTGTGTGTGTTGTAATTGATCTCGTGTATATCTGAGGTCTTGACCTCGGACCTCCCTCACCTTGAGGACAGAGGTCATGAAGACGGAGCAGCCCATGAGTAGGAAGATCATGAGGCCGGTGAAGCGCTGCTCTCTGATCCCCAGGAACTTGGGCTGTTCCCCGGGGGCCGAGCACTCTGACTCCAGCTTCAGGCTGTTGACGTGGGAGATGGAGAGCACGGTGGCCGCCACGAACCAGGGCAGGCCCATCACAGAACACACTCCCAGCATCACCCCCACCACAAACAGGTCCAGGTGGTAGCCACAGCCCTTCTGTTGATGGGAACCAGAGATATGGGGTTATAGCATCCACACAGCAGAGATGCAGGCAGTATACATAGTCTACAATGCATTAACAATAAGGAGATATACTGTATACTGTTCAGATCTTTAGTTATGGAGAAATGAGGAACAGTATGCAAAACTTTGGTTTATTAAATGGCAACCATAGCAAAATGGGACAGAAATTAAACAGTCCCCAAAACATGTTTGGTCAAAACCCAAAAATAGAAATCAGCTTTTAGGGCTTTGACTGTTAATTATATTGTAATAATGATCTGTTACATTTTCAATTTCACACTTTAGCTGTGATCATTTCTTTTTACCATCATATAGCACTAAAAGCTGACAGTAGAATGACTTGAATTGGCAGCCATCACCTTCAGTTTGTGCTCCTTCCTGTTGATGATAACAGCCGTGATCTGTTGGTCCATGAAGATGAGGATGGTGCAGAGCAGCGCAGGGAGGACCGCGATTATGGTGGTCCACCACGGGTTGCGTCCTATTGGGTTCACGATCCAACCACGGTCGTCTCTGGTTGGCTGTGGGAGGGAGTGAACATGATCATGATCCGTGTGTGTGTGCACACGTGTGTGTGTGTGTGTGTACTCACCTTGAACTTGTCGGGGACCTGCAGTTTGGGTGAGGGGATTCCTAGGGCGTAGTCCACTAAGACCATGGTGAGGATGGTGATGAAAACAGCAAAGTCACTGATCTGGGCCCTCACCTGAAGAGCAAGAGAAACTCACAGTCAATCTAGGAACTGAGTTTATGGTGAATCTCCGAGTGCTCAGTGCCATTTGAATACAAGTGAAGGGTCTGCACCGTCTTCACTTGTCTGCTTGGCGGCACGGTGTCTCACATCCATCTTGTTCAGGTCGTTGTTGTAAAAGACAATGTGTTCTCAATGACTTACCTGGTTAATTAAAGGCAATTTATCCTAATAATAAAGTGCAATAAGTGTAGGATCTCAGATGCCACAAGGGGGCATCAGTATACCGGAAAATCCATTCTTACTCCTGCAGCACAAAACAGCACTCATTGCCATATGATTGAAACAGAATGGGTAGATTATCATATTATTTCACACAATGAGGCACCTGTAGGCGGTTGAACACTGATACATCCACCAAAGTCTGAGCGATTAAGGGACAAGCATCGATCAATCAAATATCATTGAAATCCCTGCACATGTGGCTACCGGTCCACATTCCTTGCACTCAGGAAGCCTGAGGTGTAGATGGACGTGCCTTGGTGGGGAAGTAGCGGCTGGTCTTGAACTCCTTGAGGAAAGCGGACATGAAGACAGTGGAGAAGAAGAGGACCACGGACCAGAAGAGGACGTCAGGAATGTAGGGTCCGTGGGGGCCACAGGCGCTGCCCTCAAACTCCCCCCGGAACACAAAGCACTCCTACAACAGGAAGATACAGAGAGAGACCTGAGTGGAACCCCATATATTTCCTATGAAGTTATACAGGATAGACTGGCCATCTTACCTGAACGTGCTGTTTAGTAAAAATGTAGGCTATTCAGTAGGCAACAAATATCAACATTACTACTCATCCATACTGAGAAGGCGTCATCTAATGCACAATCACACTTGTTCCCCACTATTTGTTTATGTTTGAATTGTTTGTTTGAAGAGCGCCTATTCTGATTATCAGCTGTTGTCAAACACACGTGGGTGTGAAAAGATGATTATCTTCCTCAATAGTGTTGCAGCAAATTCTGTGCACCGAACAGAGTATGACATCCTGGCATTTAAGGCATACACATTTTTTTGTTTTTGTTACATTTCACATACAATAAAACATTTTTTCGCATACCCAAAAAGCCTGCTATTTAGAAAGCAAGTATGGTTATTTGGACACAGCCACTGTAAGGCATGAGTTACCTAGATAGGAAAGATAATAAGACCCAGTCGAAGGTAGCCTGGTCCCAGATCTGTTTGCAGATAGCCAACTCTTACTGTATGGTTGCCACAACCATAGGCTTCACACACTTAACAGATCTGGAACCAGGCTAATTAGAAATGCATTGGCACACTCAACGTTAGATCAAATGTTTGTACATGTAATCTGTAGTACACTACCACTGACATTTCATAGGAATGGCTCCACTATAAATATATTTCATGTCCTCTATGCACTGATTTGGACAGAATCAAAGGGCATGAGTGACTGGCCAATGCTGAACCATGTCTGTGTGAACCCAGTCATTCATACATGCACGCATGCACTTTGGATTGCAGTCACATAGTGTGTGTGTGTGTTCGTGCGTGCATGTGTGTGTGCATGTGTGCATATGCGTGACTGGCTTCATGCAGGTGTGCATACAGTATGTGCATGCATCTGTGTGTGTGTGTGCATACGTGGGAGTGAGATTGACACACTAAGCCTTCAGAAGTGTGACAGAGTCACAGTGAATACTAAAAGAACGCTCTATGGTGACTGTGCGTGGTTAAATCCTGTTGAATTCCTGCCTGCATGTCTTTAATCCTGTCACACTGTTTTGTTCCCTCTGGGGAAACACATTGTACCACCAAGAGACAATGTCTATCCCTATAGCCTCACAGCCCTCTCCAGGGGGGGGGGGCTATTTCACCATGAAAAATACACTATATTTATACAATATAATATTTGTAGCAATTTGCTGATGAGCGATATTTTAGAAGTAATCGAGTAAGGAGTGTTAGTTACATTGTTTTATTTACGTTACCTTTATTTAACTAGGCAAGTCAGTTGAGAACAAATTCTTATGTACAATGACGGCCTACCGAAAGGCAAAAGGCCTCCTGTGGGGACGGGGACGGGATTAAAAATAAAACATTTAATAAAAATATAGGACAAAACACACATCCCAACAAGAGAGACACCACAACACTGCATGGAGACCTAGGTCAACAACATAGCATGGCAGCAACACATGGCAACACAGCATGGTAGCAACACAACATGATGACAACATGGTAGCAACACAGCATGGTACAAACATTAATGGGCACAGACAACAGCACAAAGGGCAAGAAGGTAGAGACAACAATCATGTCTCAATTTTACTTCAGGGGGTGGTTATTGGTCAATAGTACCCCGTAGTGCCTGACCCTGCACTATAATACTACTGACCTCTAGAAGTTCATGTGATGATTGCACAGTGCGGCTGGTGCTCCGCTACAGAAGGAGGTAGTCCTTACAGAGCATGGCTTCATCCCCCTGAACCCAAGATCAGGGCTTTTAGGCTTCAAACCCCTCTTTACCTTGACCTCCATGCTGGTCCAGTTGACCTCTGATGCAGTGATGTTCCTGTCCTCCCAGTACCTCAGAGTGGAGTTGCTGGGATCCTTTGGCTCCACACACGCACACCTGCCAGAGCACAACACACATAAATATTATTTTGTTGAAATATAATTTGATTTCTGAGAAATTAAAGGATTGCACCCAAATTGGCCATTTTAATTTTTAGGATTTATATGAGCAAAAGCAATTGGTTGTCTACCTAAAGTAGCAAAGAAAATGTTGTGATCCATTTAATAAACACAAGAGACCAGCAAAATGGATAAAAGGGTGTGGTGTCAGTAGCAGGAACAGCGGCATCTAGTGGGCAAAATTTGGTACCTTCACACTAATTTATGATACAGAATAGAAGTGACTTCAATGGCTAATTTCTCTGAACAGGGGGGGGGGACATCTCCAGATTCACAGGGAATACATTACAAAGGATGAAGAAGCAATACTCCAAGCAGCAGCTCCGTACTACGTGCCAGACATAGAGAACTGATACTGTATACTGGTTGTTGGGGTGGGTTTGGTGTGAGATATGGGGGTTCAGTGGGTGGCCTTCATTGGATTCCTCAAGTCTTACTCATTGTTATGAAGAATTATGGTCCAAATCGGATGTTAGGTACTATATTTGTTTAAGATTATATGAATCTTATAAATTAAAACAGCCAATTTGGGTGACATCAATTTAATTTCTCAGAGATCAAATTATATTTCAACAAAATAATGTTTCAGGAATCCTAATCTTATCTGTTTCTAACTACAGAAGCAATTTCAGAGCAACCTGAGATGGCGGGTGACATGGCTTGACGAAATGTCATGGAATGACCCATAAGGATTAATCTTGATGACTTCACCAATGTATGGAAAACATTAACTTGACCGTACATTACATCGACTTGGAACGATTACATCATGTATTAATGTACGTCCCTGGGTTTACACATGGGATTATTCAGCATTCAGCAATAATCTTGGAGCATTACCGAAAAACTGGATAAACTGCCCATGTTGCCCATCTGTGCTTTGATGATGTAGCTAGCTAACACTAAAACTATGTGTATAGCACTCTGGTATACGGTCTGTGTTGTGGCCCCAAAAAACTGTTTTCCACCTGCAGTATTGTAAGTGGAGTACTACTTACATTTAAGAATGCTACTTAAACAAAGAGGTCAAATTGACTCCTATCACTACTAGTTCCACTGAAGAGTAGCGGTAGTTAGTGGAGTATTGGTTCCATTAATGAGTACACTCTTAGAAAAAAAGGGTTTCAAAAAGGGTTTCTTTGGCTGTCCCCATAGGAGAACCCTTTTTTTGTTGTTGACCAAAACACAGACAGTATACCAGAGTCCTGTACACATAGTTTTAGTGTTAGCTAGCTACACCATCAAAGCACTCTGTGGGAAGGGTTATACATGGAACCCAAAATAGTTCTATCTGGAAACAACAGGGTTCAACCTGGAACCAAAAAGGGTTCTTCAAAGGGTTCTCCATGTGGGGACACCCGAAGAACCCTTTTAGGTTCTAGATAGCACCTTTTTTCTAAGAGTATACTACAGGTTAAGATTACTAGTTTAATTTGTTGGCAGATAAAGGAGTACTACTATAACAGTTCCACTTATGACTATTTGATCCACTTACGAGTATTAGTTCCACTAACTAATACTATTTCCATGACTTACGAGTACTGGGTGAGTTTCTGCAGGTTGTTGTTCATGTTGATGGGGTAGTGTTCCCCCAGGTGGATGAGTTTCTCCAGGGCCTCGTAGATGAAGATGATGCAGATGAGCGAGGCGAAGGCCTCCTCTGTGAAGCGGGTGATGTAACAGACCAGGGAGCTAGCGTCTGTAGCCACCAGGACCAGGCAGAGGAACGCCGTCCACAGGCCGATACAGGCCCTCAGGGAGAGGTAGGACAGGTCATAGTCCCTGTGGACAAACACACACACACACACACGTGTAACTGGTGGGATGCGAACCCCCATCTCCCACTCGGGAGGCCAACGTCTTAACCATTAGACCAAAAGGACATTCCTTCTTGGGCCGAGGTTGTCACCGATTTTTACACGAGCGCACATACACAGACACACACACACACATATGCATGCGCGCACACACACACACACAATAAGTGACTGCAATGCTAAGTGCGAGTGTGCATGAATGACTTGTTTCAGAGAGACATGATTCAGCATGAGCCAGTCACTCATGCACACACTTTGATTCTGTCCAAATCTTTGCATAGTGGAAATGGAGTCACTAACATTAAATATATTTATAGTGGAGCCGTCAATATGTCAGTGGTACAGTACCACAGACATTGTACTTAACATTATCTGCCAATACATTTCCAATTTGCCTGGTCCCAGATCTGTTCACATATATACAGTTGAAGTCGGAAGTCTACATACACCTGAGCCAAATACATTTAAACTCAGTTTTTCACAATTCCTGACATTTAATCAGAGTAAAATTCCCTGTGTTAGGTCAGTTAGGATCATCATCTATTTGAGTATTTGATAGCATTGCCTTTAAATCATTTAACTTGGGTCAAACGTTTTGGGTTGCCTTCCCCAAGCTTCCCACAATAAGTTGGGTGAATTTTCTCCCATTCCTCCTGACAGAGCTGGTGTAACTGAGTCAGGATTCTAGGCCTCCTTGCTCGCACACGCTTTTTCAGTTCTGCCCACAAATTGTTCTATAGGACTGAGGTCAGGGCTTTGTGATGGCCCCTCCAATACCTTAACTTTGTTGTCCTTAAGCCATTTTGTCACAACTTTGGAAGTATGCTTGGGGTCATTGTCCATTTGGAAGACCCATTTTCGACCAAGCTTTAACTTCCTGATTTATGTCTTGAGATGTTGCTTCAATATATCCACATAATTTTCCTGCCTCGTGAAGCAATCTATTTTGTGAAGTGCACCAGTCCCTCCTGCAGCAAAGCACCCCCACAACATGATGCTGCCACCCCCGTGCTTCATGGTTGGGATAGTGTTCTTCGGCTTGCAAGCCTCCCCCTTATTCCTCCAAACATAACAATGGTCATTATGGCCATAAAGTTCCATTTTCATTTCATCAGACCAGAGGACATTTCTACAAAAAGTATGACATTTGTCCCCATGTGCAGTTGCAAACCGTAGTCTGGCTTTTTTATGGCGGTTTTGGAGCAGTAGCTTCTTCCTTGCTGAGCGGCCTTTCAGGTTATGTCAATATAGGACTCGTTTTACTGTGGATATAGATACTTTTGTGCCTGTTTCCTCCAGCATCTTCACAAAGTCCTTTGCTGTTGTTCTGGGATTGATTTGCACTTTTCGCACCAAAGAACGTTCATCTCTAGGAGACAGAACGCGTCTCCTTCCTGAGCGGTATGATGGCTGCGTGGCCCCATGGTTTTTATACTTGCGTACTATTGTTTGTACAGATGAACGTGGTACGTTCAGGCATTTGGAAATTGCTCCCAAGGATGAACCAGACTTGTGGAGGTCTACAATTGTTTTTCTGAGGTCTTGGCTGATTTCTTTTGATTTTCCCATGATGTCAAGCAAAGAGGCACTGAGTTTGAAGGTAGGCCTTGAAATACCTCCCCAGGTACACCTCCAATTGACTCAAATTATGTCAATTAGCCTATCAGAAGCTTCTAAAGCCATGACATAATTTTCTGGAATTTTCCAAGCTGTTTAAAGGCACAGTTAAATTAGTGTACGTAAACTTCTGACCCACTGGAATTGTGATACAGTGAATTATAAGTGAAATAATCTGTCTGTAAACAATTTTTCTTAAAATGACTTGTGTCATGCACAAAGTAGATGTCCTAACCAACTTGCCAAAACTATAGTTTGTTTTCAAGAAATTTGTGGAGTGGTTGAAAAACTAGTTTTAATGACTCCAACCTAAGTGTAAGTCAACCTCCAACTTCAACTGTAGCCATGGTTATAGTCCCTGTGGACACACATAAACGTGTAACTTGTGGGATGCGAACCCCCATCTCCCACTCGGAAGACCAACATATTAACTATTAGACCAAAATAAACATTTCTTCTTGGGCCGAGGTTGTCACCGATTTTCACACGAGCGACACACACACGGACACACACGCACACACACAGACAGCCTTAGAAAAACCCATATACCTAAAGTCTTCCTGAATGCCAGGATCAATGTACTGTAGCCATGTCACAGTGATGAGAGCACCTAAGACAACATGACAACGTATCTGAAGTGGGGCAAACTCACTTGCAGAATTTGAAGAGAATCTTCTCAAACACTAGAACAGGGCCTGTGCTGCCTAGGATGGTGAGAGGCTGCCCAGCGAACAGGGAGTAGGCTATCCCCGTCATGGAGGCTCCGAACAGGGACTCAATTGCACTCTGGCCAAAAGGGGAAGTGACAGTAATGGGTTAATGGACGACAGGTTACATAGCGCTTTCATAATAACTGCACTGTCTGTGCAGTCTTCATTTGTTGAAGATGGTTATCTACTAGGGGATACGGCAACCAAAACCTAGCTATTCGTTTAGTTCAGCTTCATCGGGACACCATCGTTGCTTACCTAACGGGTGAATATAAAAGTGCTTTATTGTTGTGTATAACTCCATCAGAAATCCCGACGAACACATGAAGTAAGGCCTTCAGAAAGCCAGACTGTTCTTCTGCCATTCGGGACAACATGTTGTTAACGCAGCAAAGCCAACGCGTGTCATGTGGTACGAGCGGTGTGTCTTACTATGCGTCCCTCGGTGGCTTCCCCCAGCAGTCCGCCGAAGGTGATGACAGGAGACATGCAGGCACAGTAGAGGAAAAGGAAGGAGGCCAGACACTGCAGGCTCAAAGCGTCCGTGTAGTCAGACAGGTAGTGGGGCGCCTTGCGCTTGATGTCCATGAAGAACCCTCCAAAGAACCTGGAAATCACACACACAATAGCGCATGTACACGAGCACACACACACACACACCACCTTAGTGAACCAACATCAATTACCATATGAAGTAAAAGGAGTCAAATGTGTTCCCTTTCATTTTTCAGTTTCAAGTAAAAAGTATGCACCATAGTGTGTTTTTAAATGTGTTTTTTCTTCCCCCCACAGGCCACATACTAGGAGGAGAAAGGAAACATTCTGATGGTAGAGGAAGCACATGGCGACCTAGCCAGAGGCGGTTGCCGGGGTAACGGAGGGAGGGGGGCGTGACTTTGAGTGGTTTTTCAAGCGTGCGGGGATGGATGCTACGCTGTTGGCCCTCCGGGAGATCATGGCTCATAGCAGAACTGGGCTGCAGGCCAATCTACTTTACACGTCAGGATGAGTTCCTCAGAGACCTACTGTAGCAGGGAGCATCCCTTACAACTACATCACTTCAAAACCCACGACATACAGTATCCACTTACTACAGCTGCACATAGCCTACTGCCTCACTCTAAATATACTGTATCACACTACTGCAGCTTCCTCCTCGCTCTAGATACACTCTACTACACTACTGTAGATACCCAAAACACATGACACCTATAATAAAGTATTGTTAATAAAGTTGTAACACTGTATTGTGAGTGTCCATTAGTACTTAAAAGCTACTGCTAATAAGATACTAATAATTCATGAATTCATATACATTATTTTGCATTGTTAAGTATTTGTTAGGCATTTTAAGAGATTAGGTAACACTTTACTTACAGGATCAAAATGCTTATGAGCGAATGCTGTAGGCTATTAACTATTGAACTAATTTTCACCTATAAAACATATTCAGGTCAGCACTTAGTTAATGCACACTTAGTGCTCGTATTATAAGTGTACGTGATTACATGACGAACTTATAATAGCTAAATAAAAGATTCAAATCGGACCTTAGTTAACGTACACACAGTTGGTGCATTATATGTGGACATCAAATTGTACAATAAAGTGTTACCAAAATAGCTAGAGTGTTTCCCCAGTGTTGTCGAGGCACATTTTAATAAGTGACGCTGGTCTTATGTAGGAAAGTACGCATGGATGATTCCAAATGCATATATCACACTGAATCAATCACAGCTCTTTTTGTGAACACAGAGCTCGAGGAACGAGAGAGACCCATAAGGATGTGTGTTTTTTAAAGGATGGCTAGATGTACTGCTGGGGACAGGGAGAGCAGGAGAGGAGATAAACAGGGGACTGAAAGACAAAGAGGACCTTAGATGGTCCACAGTGGTGTAGATCACACTCACAGTGCTAGCCAGCCTAATCTCAGCCCAAACACACACACCACTTCCCTTCAACTCACAACCACAACACACACACTCTAACCTACCTTCCTGTGCGCTGTAGCTCTGGGCCTCCATGGCCACCAGGTTCCTCTGCTTCTCCCAGATCTCCGTTGGGTAGAGGAGGGACCTTGCGCTTTTCCTGTGTGGTAAAGAATAGAGGTCAGAGGTCAGATGGAAAATAAATATTAATTTGCCAAAAATATATCATTTATTTTCAATGCATCTCCGCTAGTAGGGATTGTCCTAAAATAGCCTGTCAGGAAAAACATTCCTTCCAACAACACGGGACTGCTTTTTTAAGGACAAGCAGTCTGGCACGTACCAAAAACAGCTGATGATAGAAAAACAAAACAAATTGATTCAGAAGGGATTTAGAGCATGTCCTTGGGGTACACCAGCAGTTAAATCCGAGTAAAATTCTGATTGGGTTTAGCCAGAGATGCAGTCGGAAGCAAACTAAGAGATGATGGCATAGGGTCAGAGTCAACTATATATGCATCTCAAAACAAGTCTCTGGTTAGGGGTGATGGCATAGACACCACCAGGAAGAGGCTCACCTGAGAGGGCACGTTTTTGGGCGGCTCTATCCTGATGGAGGGGTCCCACTCCCCAGGTGGCAACACAGTCACCTGGTCCAGGAACTCATCGATGCCGGCCACCAGGTCGTTCCTGTCCTTGGCTTTATACGCCACATCATGGAACACCTGGGAGGTTGGCAGAGAGGGAATGGGGTTAACCTGTATGCGTCATAAACTTGGCTAACATAACCAAAGGCCACGCAGGGAAAAGCACACACAGGACTACTGCAACGTGGCTACTTACCTCGTCTGTCATCAGAGTTGCGATGGATCGTCCAATCTCATGGTACTGTGGTCCTTTTCCCAGAGGCCCCAGCAGAATGAACAGGAACCTGAGGGAGAACAGAGAAGAAGGTTTTAACCATGTTTTTTAACCTTAAATAGAGTGCATCCACTCAGGAACTTACCCAATGCAAAAACACCTATCCCACTTCATTTACGAACACATACAATTCATAGTATTAACTGTAATCATCATTAATAACAATATTATAATAAAATTAAAGTGTGCGTGTCTGACCTGGTGGTGATGGGGACCTCAGCTAGGCCGTTGAGCAGCACGGCGGGACACAGACGGACAAAGGCCACCACGGGCTGCTCCAAGAACTCTAGCTCCCCCACCAGGACATTGGATGCCTCTGCACCGGGTGGAATCTTCTTCATGAAGTGGAGGTCAATCTACAGACATTAATCCTATTTAGCTAATAGGAGATAGGAAAATATGCTAAATAGGGTCGACTGAAATGAGGGCCAAGGGATCATGGATAGGCCCACTGAGAAATCTGTCATAAATTGGCTACAGCAGATGTCTGGCTAGATACTGAGTTGTGACTAGAATCCGTGGGTTTATTATTCATTGAGCTACAGAGAAATGGCTAAACGCTTTGAGTGGGTCACACAGCATAGTAAATTAACCCACGGGTCTAAAACATACTAACTGGTGGTTAGCATAGTCACAGTAATGTAGCTACTTGCTAATGTACTGCATGTCGATAAAAAAAATAGAATTGTGCTTAGTAGAAACTTTTGGGTAACCTGGTAGCCAACCTTAGTATGACAACAACCATAGGACTTGGCTATACAGAACATACAAATAATGGTGCGACCAGGCTAGACCTTGCTGAAGTCCACATGGCTGTTCTCCCGGCTGACATGTTCCTTGCCCTCTGTGGTGGCTGGCTGGGACTGGGGAGAGACAGTCTGACCTGGGAGACATCAGGACAGGAGAGAGTCAGACTGTTAGTCACTCTCACTGGACAACATACTGCACTGTATTCAGATTAAGACTTTTAGTGTAACACTATAATCTAGATGAAATTCATCAATTCATTAATCCTACCTAGATTAAAGAAGGAATGAGGCCTTGACGATTGTCTTTGTGATCAAAACGTTGCACTTCCTAAATTGAATTTGCAAGTAGTACTACACTGCTCAAAAAAATTAAGGGAACACTAAAATAACACATCCTAGATCTGAATGAATGAAATATTCTTATTAAATATTTTTTTCTTTACATAGTTGAATGTGCTGACAACACTGCTCAAAGAAAAGGGAACACTTAAACAACACAATGTAACTCCAAGTCAATCACACTTCTGTGAACTCAAACTGTCCACTTAGGAAGCAACACTGATTGACAATACATTTCACATGCTGTTATGCAAATGGAATAGACAACAGGTGGAAATTATTGCATGAGACGGAGTCTAAAACCCTCACAAGTGGCTCAGGTAGTGCATCTCATCCAGGATGGCACATCAATGCGAGCTGTGGCAAGAAGGTTTGCTGTGTCTGTCAGCGTAGTGTCCAGAGCATGGAGGCGCTACCAGGAGACAGGCCAGTACATCAGGAGACGTGGAGGAGGCCGTAGGAGGGCAACAACCCAGCAGCACGACCGCTACCTCCGCCTTTGTGCAAGGAGGAGCAGGAGGAGCACTGCCAGAGCCCTGCAAAATGACCTCCAGCAGGCCACAAATGTGCATGTGTCTGCTCAAACGGTCAGAAACAGACTCCATGAGGGTGGTATGAGGGCCCGACGTCCACAGGTGGGGGTTGTGCTTACAGCCCAACACCGTGCAGGACGTTTGGCATTTGCCAGAGAACACCAAGATTGGCCAATTTGCCACTGGTGCCCTGTGCTCTTCACAGATTAAAGCAGGTTCACACTGAGCACATGTGACAGACGTGACAGAGTCTGGAGACGCCGTGGAGAACGTTCTGCTGCCTGCAACATCCTCCAGCATGACCGGTTTGTCGGTGGGTCAGTCATGGTGTGGGGTGGCATTTCTTTGGGGGGCCGCACAGCCCTCAATGTGCTCGCCAGAGGTAGCCCGACTGCCATTAGGTACAGATCCTCAGACCCCTTGTGAGACCATATGCTGGTGCGGTTGGCCCTGGGTTCCTCCTAATGCAAGACAATGCTAGACCTCATGTGGCTGGAGTGTGTCAGCAGTTCCTGCAAGAGGAAGGCATTGATGCTATAGACTGGCCCGCCCATTCCCCAGACTTGAATCCAATTGAGCACATCTGGGACATCATGTCTCGCTCCATCCACCAACGCCACGTTGCACCACAGACTGTCCAGGAGTTGGCGGATGCTTTAGTCCAGGTCTGGGAGGAGATCCCTCAGGAGACCATCCGCCACCTCATCAGGAGCATGCCCAGGCGTTGTAGGGAGGTCATACAGGCACGTGGAGGCCACACAAACTACTGAGGCTCATTTTGACTTGTTTTAAGGACATTACATGAAAGTTGGATCAGCCTGTAGTGTGGTTTTCCACTTTAATTTTGAGTGTGACTCCAAATCCAGACCTCCATGGGTTGATAAATTTGATTTCCATTGATAATTTTTGTGTGATTTTGTTTTCAGCACATTCAACTATGTAAAAAAAAAAGTATTTAATAAAAAGTATTCAGATCTAGGATGTGTTATTTTAGTGTTCCCTTTATTTTTTTGAGCAGTGTATATATATATATATATATATATGTATATACATCCAGTATATCACAAAAGTGAGTACACCCCTCACATTTTTGTAAATATTTGAGTATATATTTTCATGTGACAACACTGAAGAAATGACACTTTGCTACAATGTAAAGTAGTGAGTGTACAGCTTGTATAACAGTGTAAATTTGCTGTCCCCTCAAAATAACTCAACACACAGCCATTAATGTCTAAACCGCTGGCAACAAAAGTGAGTTTTAACTTCCTGACTGATGTCTTGAGATGTTGCTTCAATATATCCTCATGAAGCCATCTATTTTTTGAAGTACCACAGTCCCTCCTACAGCAAAGCACCCCCACAACATGATGCTGCCACCCCCGCGCTTCAAGGTTGGGATGGTGTTCTTCGGCTTGCAAGCCTCCCCCTTTTTCCTCCAAACATGACGATGGTCATTATGGCCAAACAGTTCTATTTTTATTTCATCAGACCAGAGGACATTTCTACAAAAAGTACGATCTTTGTCTCCATGTGCAGTTGCAAACCGTAGTCTGGCTTTTTTATGGCGGTTTTGGAGCAGTGGCTTCTTCCTTGCTGAGCGGCCTTTGAGGTTATGTCGATATAGGACTCGTTTTACTGTGGATATCGATACTTTTGTACCTGTTTCCTCCAGCATCTTCACAAGGTGCTTTGCTGTTAATCTGGGATTGATTTTCACTTTTCGCACCAAAGTACGTTCATCTCTAGGAGACAGAACACATCTCCTTCCTGAGCGGTAAAGACAGCTGCGTGGTCTCATGGTGTTTATACTCGCATACTATTGTTTGTACAGATGAACGTGGTACCTTCACGCGTTTGGAAATTGCTCCCAAGGATGAACCAGACTTGTGGAAGTCTACCATTTTTTTCTGATTTTCCCATGTCAAGCAAAAAGGCACTGAGTTTGAAGGTAGGCCTTGAAATATATCCACAGGTACACCTCCAATTGACTCAAATGATGTCAATAAGCCTATCAGAAGCTTCTAAAGCCATGACATCATTTTCTGGAATTTTCCAAGCTGTTTAAAGGCACAGTCAACTTAGTGTATGTAAACCCTCTGACCTACTGGAATTGTGATACCGTGAATTATAAGTGAAATAATCTGTCTGTAAACAATTGTTGGAAGAATTACTTGTGTAATTCAGAAAGTAGTGTCAAAAAGTAGTTGTGTCATGCAGAAAGTAGATTGACAAAACTATACTTTGTGAACAAGAAATGTGTGGAGGGGTTGAAAAACGAGTTTTAATGACTCCAACCTAAGTGTATGTAAACTTCCGACTTCAACTGTGTGTGTGTGTGTGTGTGTGTGTATATATATACACACACACACACACACACACACATATACATGCAAACCTAGACACACACACAGACACACACACACACATAGACATACACACACAAACAAAAGGAGAGGATGTAGACAGTAGTTGAGATATTAATCAAACAAAACATCATGTCACATAGAGACACAATACAGCACAACAATCAGAAAAGCCACAAAACTGTGATTGGTGTGTGGATGGTTGGTTGGTTGGTGGATTGGTGAGCTCACCGTTCTTGTCCATGGAGTGGGGCTCGGAATGCTTTTTGCCAATATCGGCGAAGGAGCGTACGATGGGGATGCGGTTGGCCAGCTTCTTGTGGTTCTGGTGGTGGTGCTGCTTCAGGAGCGCCTCACGTATCCTCCTCCTCACGTCCTCCCCCACCCCGGCCGACACCTCATGCTGGTCCAGGACCATATCTGAGAGAACACACATATAGATTGGTTAGGGGTTTGCGTGCCTTGCTCAAGGGCAAAACGGCAGTAATTGGCACCTGATATTCTAACTCCGGTAACTCTCCAGTTGCAGACTCACTCCCGCCAGACTTTCCCCGTCGACCCTTGGATTTGAACCAGCAAACTTCTGGCCACCCTCCACTCCAGCACCACTCTACGTACCGGCGATCTCCTCCAGTGAGTTGGCCCTCATGTCCAGCAGCACGGTGCCGTTGAGGATGCAGCTCCTCAGCTCAAACAGGCTATGAAGAGACAGGGTGGCCACGTAGGGCTTGCTCCAACGCTCGCCTCCATCCTCCACGTCCTCCTCAAACTTCAGCCACCTACACACACACACACACACACACACACACACACACACGCAGACACACAGAGATGCACAAGCAGAAAAACGGACACCTGATTGGCTGTGGAGCTGGAGCGGGTGGTGCGATTGGTTACCTGGCGGTCTCCTTCCACTCTGCATCCTCGCCCTCTCTCAGGCAGATCTCATCCAGCTCAGTGAAGAGGGCATGAGGTATGTGCTCCTCATCACCATCCTCTGTCCCCAGAAGGAACTGCACCCTCTGGGCAGGAGTGTCTGCTGTAGAGGGGTAGAGGAGGCAAAGGAGAGAGTTGGGGGTGTGGAGAGGGGGGAAGAAAGGGAGAAGATGGGAAAGAGAGAAAGGGGGGTGAGAGAAAGAAAAAAAACTTTTCCCCAAACACAGTGTGTCTAAACTCTGGTGTCCAAACACCCAGCACACCCTAGACCTTCTGTCTGAGGACCAACTAGGTTCACCTAGCCACATAGTAATACACACAGGCACAAACGACCTGAGAACAAAGCAGGAAAGGGTGGCCACAGCACTGACGGGAGTGATTGAAAAAGCTTCTTCTACTTTCCCCAATGCAAAAGTGGTTATCTCCACCCTGCTACCACAAAAAGACTTCCACCCTGCCACAATACAGCGGGTAAATGCAAGTATTTCCCATGACTGTGCCTCAAAACCAAATGTTTTCCTGGCCCACCACTCCACCCTGGACTTGAACAGCCTCTATGACCAGGTCCACCTCTACAAGGCAGCAGTGCCCACCACTCCACCCTGGACTTGAACAGCCTCTATGACCAGGTCCACCTCTACAAGGCAGCAGTGCCCACCACTCCACCCTGGACTTGAACAGCCTCTATGACCAGGTCCACCTCTACAAGGCAGCAGTGCCCACCACTCCACCCTGGACTTGAACAGCCTCTATGACCAGGTCCACCTCTACAAGGCAGCAGTGCCCACCACTCCACCCTGGACTTGAACAGCCTCTATGACCAGGTCCACCTCTACAAGGCAGCAGTGCCCACCACTCCACCCTGGACTTGAACAGCCTCTATGACCAGGTCCACCTCTACAAGGCAGCAGTGCCCACCACTCCACCCTGGACTTGAACAGCCTCTATGACCAGGTCCACCTCTACAAGGCAGCAGTGCCCACCACTCCACCCTGGACTTGAACAGCCTCTATGACCAGGTCCACCTCTACAAGGCAGCAGTGCCCACCACTCCACCCTGGACTTGAACAGCCTCTATGACCAGGTCCACCTCTACAAGGCAGCAGTGCCCACCACTCCACCCTGGACTTGAACAGCCTCTATGACCAGGTCCACCTCTACAAGGCAGCAGTGCCCACCACTCCACCCTGGACTTGAACAGCCTCTATGACCAGGTCCACCTCTACAAGGCAGCAGTGCCCACCACTCCACCCTGGACTTGAACAGCCTCTATGACCAGGTCCACCTCTACAAGGCAGCAGTGCCCACCTTCGCCCGGGCTCTAAAGGACATCGCTCTCAAACGCAGCCCCAACACTTCACACAGGAGCAACTGATCAATAGACACCCCGCCCAGACCAGCGAGACACTCTCCCAGACCTCCGGAACATTTTACATTTGGCTAGAAATTCAAAAGGAAATGAGCTTAGAAACATTTCCTCCTGTGTGCTACCTATACCTCCCCACTAAAATCCCCATACTTTAATGAAGACAGCTTCTCCATCCTGAAAGGGGAAATCAATCATTTCCAGACTCAGGGACTAGTCCGTGGTGACCTAAATGCCAGAACCGGACAAGAACCTGACACCCTCAGCACACAGGGGGACAAACACCTGCCTGGAGGTGACCGCAATCCCTCCCCCATATGCCCCCCTAGGCACAACTATGACAACATAACCAACAAAAACGGGTCACAACTCCTGCAGCTCTGTCGCACGCTAGGTATGTACATAGTCAATGGTAGGCTTCAAGGGGACTCCTATGGTAGGTACACCTATAGCTCATCTCTTGGCACTAGTACTGTAGACTACTTTATCACTGACCTCAACCCAGAGTCTCTCAGAGCGTTCACAGTCAGCCCACTGACACCCCTATCAGACCACACCAAAGTCACAGTCTACTTGAACAGAGCAATACTCAATCATGAGGCATCAAAGCCGAAGGAACTGAGTAATATTAAGAAATGCTATAGATGCAAGGAATGTAGTTTAGAAACCTACCAAAAACCAATTAGGCAACAACAAATTCAATCCCTTTTACACAACTTCCTGGACAAAACATTCCACTGTAATAGTGAAGGTGTAAACTTGGCAGTAGAACATCTCAACACTATATTTGACCTCTCAGCTTCCCTATCAAATCTAAAAATCTCAAATAGAAAACTGAAGAAAATGAACAACAATGACAAATGTTTTGATGAAGAATGCAAAAATCTAACAAAGAAATTGAGAAACCTGTCAAACCAAAAACATAGAGACCCGGAAAACCTGAGACTACACCTTCACTATGGTGAATCACTAAAACAATACAGAAATACACTAGATTCTATAGATTCTAACCACTTCTGGGAAAATTGGAAAACACTAAACAAACAACAACACGAAGAATTATCTACCCAAAATTGAGATGTATGAGTAAACCACTTCTTCAATCCTTTTGACTCTATAACAAAGACCAAACAGCAAAAACATATACATGATCAACTACAAATCTTAGAATCAACTATTAAAGACTACCAGAACCCACTGGATTCTCCAATTACCTTGAATGAACTACAGGACAAAATAAAAACTCTCCAACCCAAAAAGGCATGTGGTGTTGATGGCATCCTCAATGAAATGATCAAATATACAGACAACAAATTCCAATTGGCTATACTAAAACTCTTTAACATCATCCTTAGCTCTAGCATCTTCCCCAATATTTGGAACCAAGGACTGATCACCACATTCCACAAAGGTGGAGACAGATTTGACCCAAATAACTACCGTGGGATATGCGTCAACAGCAACCTTGGGAAAATCCTCTGCATTATCATTAACAGCAGACTCGTACATTTCCTCAGTGAAAACAATGTACTGAGCAAATGTCAAATGGGCTTTTTACTCAATTATCGTACGACAGACCATGTATTCACCCTGCACACCCTGATTGACAAACAAACAAACCAAAACAAAGACAAAGTCTTCTCATGCTTTGTTGAGTTCAAAAAAGCCTTCGACACAATTTGGCATGAGAGTCTGCAATATAAATTGATGGAAAGTGGTGTTGGGGGAAAAACATTCAACATGATAAAATGTACACAAACAACAAGTGTGCGGTTAAAATAGGCAAAAAACACACACATTTTTTTCCCACAGGGCCTTGGGGTGAGACAGGGATGCAAGCGTAAGCCCCACCCTCTTCAACATATACGTTGGGGCAAAAAAGTATTTAGTCAGCCACCAATTGTGCAAGTTCTCCCACTTAAAAAGATGAGAGAGGCCTGTAATTTTCATCATAGGTACACTTCAACTATGACAGACAAAATGAGAAAAAAAATCCAGAAAATCACATTGTAGGATTTTTAATGAATTTATTTGCAAATTATGGTGGAAAATAAGTATTTGCTCACCTACAAACAAGCAAGATTTCTGGCTCTCACAGACCTGTAACTTCTTCTTTAAGAGGCTCCTCTGTCCTCAACTCGTTACCTGTATTAATGGCACCTGTTTGAACTTGTTATCAGTATAAAAGACACCTGTCCACAACCTTAAACAGTCACACTCCAAACTCCACTATGGCCAAGACCAAAGAGCTGTCAAAGGACACCAGAAACAAAATTGTAAACCTGCACCAGGCTGGGAAGACTGAATCTGCAATAGGTAAGCAGCTTGGTTTGAAGAAATCAACTGTGGGAGCAATTAATAGGAAATGGAAGACATACAAGACCACTGATAATCTCCCTCGATCTGGGGCTCCACACAAGATCTCACCCCGTGGGGTCAAAATGATCACAAGAACGGTGAGCAAAAATCCCAGAACCACACGGGGGGACCTAGTGAATGACCTGCAGAGAGCTGGGACCAAAGTAACAAAGCCTACCATCAGTAACACACTACGCCGCCAGGGACTCAAATCCTGCAGTGCCAGACGTGTCCCCCTGCTTAAGCCAGTACATGTCCAGGCCCGTCTGAAGTTTGCTAGAGAGCATTTGGATAATCCAGAAGAAGATTGGGAGAATGTCATATGGTCAGATGAAACCAAAATATAACTTTTTGGTAAAAACTCAACTCGTCGTGTTTGGAGGACAAAGAATGCTGAGTTGCATCCAAAGAACACCATACCTACTGTGAAGCATGGGGGTGGAAACATCATGCTTTGGGGCTGTTTTTCTGCAAAGGGACCAGGACGACTGATCCGTGTAAAGGAAAGAATGAATGGGGCCATGTATTGTGAGATTTTGAGTGAAAACCTCATTCCATCAGCAAGGGTTTGAAGATGAAATGTGGCTAGGTCTTTCAGCATGACAATGATCCCAAACACACCGCCCGGGCAACGAAGGAGTGGCTTCGTAAGAAGCATTTCAAGGTCCTGGAGGGTCCTAGCCAGTCTCCAGATCTCAACCCCATAGAAAATCTTTGGAGGGAGTTGAAAGTCCGTGTTGCCCAGCAACAGCCCCAAAACATCACTGCTCTAGAGGAGATCTGCATGGAGAAATGGGTCAAAATACCAGCAACGGTGTGTGAAAACCTTGTGAAGACTTACATAAAATGTTTGACCTCTGTCATTGCCAACAAAGTGTATATAACAAAGTATTGAGATAAACTTTTGTTATTGACCAAATACTTATTTTCCACCATCATTTGCAAATAAATAAATTAAAAATCCTACAATGTGATTTTCTGGATTTTTTTCCCTCATTTTGTCTGTCATAGTTGAAGTGTACCTATGATAAAAATTACAGGCCTCTCTCATCTATTTAAGTGGGAGAACTTTCACAATTGGTGGCTGACTAAATAGTTTTTTGCCCCACTGTGTGTGTGTAGATATATATATATATATATATATATATATCAAGAAATTTGGTGAGGGCACTAGAAAAGTCTGCAGCACCCAGCCTCAACCTACCAGAATCTGAAGTCAAATGTCTACTGTTTGCTGAAGATCTGGTGCTTCTGTCACCAACCAAGGAGGGCCTACACAGCAGCACTTTCTGCACAGATTCTGCCAGACCTGGGCCCTGACAGTAAATCTCAGTAAGACCAAAATGTTTTTTATTTCACCTTTTATTTAACCAGGTAGGCCAGTTGAGAACAAGTTCTCATTTACAACTGCGACCTGGCCAAGACAAAGCAAAGCAGTGCGACAGAAAACAACACAGAGTTACACATGGGATAAACAAAAGTGCAGTCAATAACACAATAGAAAAATCTATATGCACTGTGTGCAAATGGAGTAAGGAGGTAAGGTAATAAATAGGCCATAGTAGAAAAGTAATTACAGTTTAGCAAATTAACACTGGAGTGATAGATGTGCAGATGATGATGTGCAAGTAGAAATACTGGTGTGCAAAAGAGCAAAAAGTAAATAAAAACAATATGGGGATGGGGTAGGTAGTTGGGTGGGCTATTCACGGATGGGCTATGTACAACTGTTGCGATCGGTAAGCTGATGCTTAAAGTTAGTGAGGGAGATATAAGTCTCCAACTTCAGCGATTTTTGCAATTTGTTCCAGTCATTTGCAGCAGAGAACTGGAAGGAAAGGTGGCCAAAGTGGGTGTTGGCTTTGGGGATGACCAGTGAGATATACCTGCTGGAGCTCGTGCTACGGGTGGGTGTTGTTATCGTGACCCGTGAGCTGAGATAAGGTGGTGCTTTACCTAGCAGAGACTTATAGATGACCTGGAGCCAGTGGGTCTGGCAACAAATATGTAGCGAGGGCCAGCCGACGAGAGCGTACAGGTCGCAGTGGTGGGTAGTATTTGGGGCTTTGGTGACAAAATGGATGGCACTGTGATAGACTGCATCCAGTTTGCTGAGTAGAGTGTTGGAGGCAATTTTGTAAATGACGTCGCCGAAGTCGAGGATCAGTAGGATAGTCAGATTTACGAGGGTATGTTTGGCAGCGTGAGTGAAGGAGGCTTTGTTGTGAAATAGGAAGCCGATTCTATATTTAATTTTGGATTGGAGATGTTTAATATGAGTCTGGAAGGAGAGTTTACAGTCTAGCCAGACACCTAGGTATTTGTAGTCAGAACCTTCCAGACTAGTGATGCTAGTCGGGTGGGCGGGTGTGGGCAGCAATCGGTTGAAAAGCATGCATTTAGTTTTACTAGCATTTAAGAGCAGTTGGAGGCCATGGAAGGAGTGTTTTATGGCATTGAAGCTCGTTTGGAGGTTTGTTAACACAGTGTCCAAAGAAGGGCCAGATGTATACAGAATGGTGTTGTCTGCGTAGAGGTGGATCAGGGAATCACCCATAGCAAGAGCGACATCATTAATATATACAGAGAAAAGAGTCAGCCTGAGAATTGAACCCTGTGGTAACCCCATAGAGACTGCCAGAGGTCTGGACAACAGGCCCTCCGATTTGACACACTGAACTCTATCTGAGAAGTAGTTGGTGAACCAGGCGAGGCAGTAATTTGAGAAACCAAGGCTGTTGAGTCTGCCGATAAGAATACGGTGATTGACTGAGTCGAAAGCCTTGGCCAGGTCGATGAATACGGCTGCACAGTATTGTCTTTTATTGATGGTGGTTATGTTATCATTTAGTACCTTGAGCGTGGCTGAGGTGTACCCGTGACCAGCTCAGAAACCGGATTGCATAGTGGAGAAGGTACGGTGGGATTCTAAATGGTCAGTGACCTGTTTGTTAACTTGGCTTTCGAAGACTTTAGAAAGGCAGGGCAGGATGGATATTGGTCTGTAACATTTTGGGTCTAGAAGGTCTCCCCCTTTGAAGAGGGGAATGACCGTGGCAGCTTTCCAATCTTTAGGAATCTCAGATGATATGAAAGAGACATTGAACAGACTAGTAATAGGGGTTGCAACAATGGCGGCAGATCATTTTAGAAAGAGAGATTGTTGGTCCAGATTGTCTAGCCCGGCTGATTTGTACGGGTCCAGGTTTTGCAGCTTTTACAGAACATGTGCTATCTGGATTTGGGTGAAGGAGAAGCTGGGGAGGCTTGGGCAAGTAGCTGTGGGGGGTGCAGAGCTGTTGGCCGGGGTTGGGGTAGCCAGGAGGAAAGCATGGCCAGCCGTAGAGAAATGCTTGTTGAAATTCTCGATTATCGTGGATTTATCGGTGGTGACAGTGTTTCCTAGCCTCAGTGCAGTAGGCAGCTGGGAGGAGGTGCTCTTATTCTCCATGGACGTTACAGTGTCCCAAATCTTTTTGGAGTTAGAGCTACAGGATGAAAATTCCTGTTTGAAAAAGCTAGCCTTTGCTTTCCTAACTGACTGTTTGTATTGGTTCCTGACTTCCCTGAAAAGTTGCATATCTCGGGGACTATACAAAAATAATAGTGTTCAAAAAAGGTCCAGTCACCAGGACCACAAATACAAATTCAATCTAGACACCCTTGCCCTAGAGCACACAAAAAACTATACATACCTTGGGCTAAACATCAGTGCCACAGGTAACTTCCACAAAGCTGTGAACGATCTGAGAGACAAGGCAAGAAGGGCCTTCTATGCCATCAAAAGGAACATTACATTCGACATACCAATTAGGATCTGGTTAAAAATACTTGAATCAGGTATAGAACCCATTGCCCTTCATGGTTGTGTAGTCTGGGGTCCGCTCACCAACCATGAATTCACAAAATGGGACAAACACCAAATTGAGAGACTGCATGCAGAATTCTGCAAAAAAATATCCTCTGTGTACAACGTAGAACACCAAATAATGCAAGTGGAGCAGAATTAGGCCGATACCCGCTAATTATCAAAATCCAGAAAAGAGACGTTAAATTCTACAACCACCTAAAAGGAAGCGATTCCCAAACCTTCCATTACAAAGCCATCACCTGCAGAGAAATTAACCTGGAGAAGAGTCCCCTAAGCATGCTGGTCCTGGGCCTCGATTCACAAACACACCCCACAGAGCCCCAGAACAGCAACACAATTAGACCCAACCAAATCATGAGAAAACAAAAAGCTAATTACTTGACACATTGGAAAGAAATAACAAAAAAACAGAGCAAGCTAGAATGCTATTTGGCCCTACACAGAGAGTACACAGCGGCAGAATATCTGACCACTGTGACTGACCCAAAATTAAGGAAAGCTTTGACTATGTACAGACTCAGTGAGCATAGCCTTGCCATTGAGAAAGGCCGCCGTAGGCAGACATGGCTCTCAAGAGAAGACAGGCTATGTGCTCACTGCCCACAAAACGAGGTGGAAACTGAGCTGCACTTCCTAACCTCCTGCCCAATGTATGACCATATTAGAGAGACATATTTCCCTCAGATTACACAGATCCACAAAGTATTCGAAAACAAATCCAATTTTGATCAACTCCCATATCTACTGGGTGAAATTCCACAGTATGCCATCACAGCAGCAAGATTTGTGACCTGTTGCCACGAGAAAAGGGCAACCAGTGAAGAACAAACACCATTGTAAATACAACCCATATTTATGCTTATTTATTTTGTCTTGTGTCCTTTAACCATTTGTACATTGTTAAAACACTGTATATATATAATATGACATTTGTAATGTCTTTATTGTTTTGAAACTTCTGTATGTGTAATGTTTACTGTTAATTTTTATTGTTTATTTCACTTTATATATTCACTTTATATATTATCTACCTCACTTGATTTGGCAATGTTAACACATGTTTCCCATGCCAATAAAGCCCTTGAATTGAATTGAGGGAGAGAGAGAGACAGATAGAGAGCATGGTGAGAGAGAGAGAGAGAGAGAGAGAGAGAGAGAGCGAGAGAGAGAGACAGATAGACAGAGAGAGAGCATGGTGAGAGAGAGAGAAACAGAGAGACAGATAGACAGAGAGAGAGCATGGTGAGAGAGAGAGAGAGAGAGAGAGAGAGAGAGAGAGAGAGAAACAGAGAGATAGATAGACAGAGAGACAGATAGACAGAGAGAGAGCATGGTGAGAGAGAGAGAGAAACAGAGAGGGAGAGACAGATAGACAGAGAGAGAGCATGGTGAGAGAGAGAGAGAAACAGAGAGAGAGACAGATAGACAGAGAGAGAGCATGGTGAGAGAGAGAGAGAAACAGAGAGAGAGACAGATAGACAGAGAGAGAGCATGGTGAGAGAGAGAGAGAGAGAGAGAGAGAGAGAGAGAGAGAGAGAGACAGATAGACAGAGAGAGAGCATGGTGAGAGAGAGAGAGAAACAGAGAGAGAGAGAGAGAGACAGATAGACAGAGAGAGAGTATGGTGAGAGAGAGAGAAACAGAGAGAGAGAGACAGACAGAGAGAGAGCATGGTGAGAGAGAGAGAGAGAAACAGAGAGATAGATCGACAGAGAGACAGAGAGAGAGAGAGAGAGAGACAGAGAGAGACAGAGAGAGACAGAGAGTGAAAGATAAAGAGAGAATGAAAGAAAGAAAGAAGAGAGGGATAAAAAAGGTGAGAGAAAGAGAGCGAGAAGAGGTGTGAAGAGACGTCAATCAATGTAGCCTGGGTGGCAGTCTGTTCTGCACTCTTGCCAACGGTCTGGCCTCATGGCAATCTCAACTTTCACTATGCAGACAGATTTTGTGCGGGGTCACTGATTTAGTTTGAGAAATTCATGAGCTAGCAACTATTCGCCAGGACAGACAAATAGCGGTTGCTTAGCAACTTGAGAATAAAATGATCTGTGGTACAAAAAAAGTGATAGAATTCCAATATTTGCTTAACCCAATATTTGCATAACCCATTACGTTATTGAATCAGGATCACAACTTCTGTCCTCTTTTGGCTCATTAATGATAGTTGGCAACAGCACAAAGAGATCTGAGACCTGGCTAGTGTCAATGACAGAGAAACAAGAACAAATGACAAGTCACATTTTCACAGGGAACATTTTGTCAGTACACCCCCTATTGACTTACAATGCACTCTTAGAAAAAAATAAAAACTTTGAAGAACACTTGTTGGTTGCAGGTAGAACCCTTTTGGTTCCAAATAGAACTGGTTTGGGTTCCATGTAGAACCCTTTCCACAGAGTGTTCTGCATGGAACCCAAAAAGGTTCTACATGGAAATCAAAACTGGTTTTCCTATGTGAACAGCTGAAGAACCCTTTTGGAAACCTTTTCTCAAAGTGTGGGTTTTGGTCACATTTTCACAGGGAACCTTCTTTGCAGCACACTCCCCCCCCCCATAGACTTACTGTGGGAGGGTGATTCTCTGCCATCGCCGTCCACCCCAGATTCCCTCTCTTTGGATCTCTTCCTGCTGTTTTTGTTGTGGCCGCCATGGTGACGGTGACGTCGGTGGGACTTCCTCCCCAGGGGAACGTGGACCCCGATGTAAAGGGTCCGGTGGCCTGGGGACACGATGAAAACGTGGCATCAAACTACAATTACTATAACCCCAGAAATGTAGGGCCTACAACCACAGGGCCCCATTCGTGCATTTACAAAAATGTACTTTTTAAATGTGATGCATTCATTAAAACGCAAGGCCCTGATGGAGAAATAAAATCACATGGGCCAGATTCATACAAAACAAAAGTCAATTTGGTGTCAGCTGGAAATGAAATACTCAAGCACTGTAATGATCTCTCTCTCTCTCTCTCTCCCCCTCCCTCCCTCCCCCTCCCTCCCTCCCTCCCAGGGTGAGCATAATCTATGCTGACTCCAATGCTGAGCTAGGACAGACAAAATGGCCTGCCCTATAGGTCTCAAACCAGCTGTGGGAGAGCCAGGGTACACAAGGTGACATGGACAATACCCTGGCCACTCATATCTCTGTCCCCACCTCCAGGCCTGCTTTAACAGCACTACTCAGTGTAAGTACTGATAAACAAAAACAACCATTCCCAGAAACTAAGGCAGTAAGTCAAGGACAGGATGATTCTAGCAATATGTCTCCCTGAAACGTCATGTGTGACAGCCTTAGCGTGTGGCCTGTTACAGTCACAACAACCACAACATGCATCTCAGAGTCAGCCGGCAACACACTGACATCAACGAAACATCCAAACATGGTATATCACAGTACATTAGAGTATATCTCCCTTTGAATGTGTCGTAGAGACTATTATGAAAGACAATAGGGCAGCCTAGGACATGCCTGGTTGAAACACTGAGGACCCGGAGGACCCTGGCTGCAGCTTACAGTCCGTGAGTCAAGACGGGAGGTTTTCTATAAAATGATCACAACATCCCTCAGGCCTGTGAACTTGCTGATGTGATGGAACGTCTGTTCTCTCCCATCCTGCTCTCTGTGGCATGAAAGTGACACACGTATTAAGACATTCATGTGTGGTCTCTGTGTGTGTGTGTGTGTGTGTGTGTGTGTGTGTGTGTGTGTGTGTGTGTGTGTGTGTGTGTGTGTGTGTGTGTGTGTTCCTCGTCTTCACTACAGTGTCCTCTCTCACAAATCCATAGGTTATCCTTATGGGGTAGCAGGGAATACTACACCAGAGCAAATACAGTGTCACAGCGACACAGAGTGTCTGAGAAAAGGTCACTGGGTGCATTCCAGTTTTCTTAACCTGCTCCTGGTCCTTGTCTACTTGCGTCCCTCTCCTTCCACCCATAAATGATATGAAGTCACAGACTATGTAAAAGCAGAATAGGGTTAGGTAGAGGTGGAGACAAGGGGAGGAAGCCAGTTTAGACTAAGTGAGATGCATCTCTTAAACTGTTCATGTTGACTCACCTTCCAGCTCCTCCTTCTCAAAGTTGGTGTTGAGCATGGAGCGAGTGCCCCCTCTGTCCAGGACTGCCTCCTCATCAGTCCTCTATACGAGACACAGACAGAGAGAGACAGAGAGACAGAGAGAGAGATAAAGAAAGATAAAGAGAGAGGGAAGAGTGAGAGAGAGAGAGATAAAGAGAGAGAGAGAGAGAGAGAGAGATGGTGGGCCGAACAGGCCCCCATATTAACATCGACAGGTCTGTAGTGGAGCGGGTCGAGAGCTTCAAGTTCCTTGGTGTCCACATTACCAACGAACTATCATGGTCCAAACGACTTTATACGCACATGTATTTACAGTATGTACAGTATAAAGAGAACCATTCCTTTGCACATCAACAGATTTTCACAGAAAAAGCTCAGAGTGCTGTTTTTTTTATTGGGCTTAGCACACAGTGGTGAATTTGGCCCAGTGACCATTCCACCATGTCAAAATGACCATTCAGTACACGGAGCCACATTTGAATTTTAAAAAGCCAAAACTCTTATATAAGAGGCCTCTGGCGTCCTGCCATCCTCCTGCTGCAAGAGGATGAGTCCTTAAATAAACACACAGCAGCTTCATGAGGCTAACTTCATCAGACAGTCACCATAGCAACTAATGTGGCCGATCACAATTTTTATGAATTCACCTTCCCTGACTACCCAGATAGTTTTATTGTTTTAGTCACGTTTTATTTATTTTTAACAAGGATGCTTCCTCATGCGTGCGGTCAGATATATACTGACTCTCACACAGCTGCAGAGAGGAACACTGTTGTTGACCCAAAAGACTGTCCTGATAATGGCTAGGATTGTTGTAGGAGAAATAGTGGTTTTGGGGTCGAGGGTCTCAGAAGGTTGATGGGGGGTGTGTGTGTATATATATATGTGTCTGTGTACTATTCACTAGTGAGTGTCCCAAAAATAACATGTTTCTGTCCAGGGGGTTGTAGGCTTAATCTTTGTGCCAAATACCATGAGGTGACATAGGAGGTGCTGGGTGCCAGTGGTAAGCTGGTAAAACATGATGCCGCGTAATGCTAGTTAATTCCCTTTGGTAATCAGCCACACTTCATTCACAATCATCTCTAAGCACAAGTCAATGCTACACTCAAATCATCTCTGGACACGGCTGAGTTTTTCCATATTGCATCATTTGACAATCTAATCAGACTAGATTATAATCAGCATTTAGCGCGATTGGAAAATGTAAACAGTGAATCTACAGCACTTTGGTTAGATGGTGTAGAACCATATGACAGCAGTGTATTAGTAATACAACAGACATGGACATGAGCTACAGGTAACCGTGGTTGTATTATTCCGATCATGTTGCTTAATTATAGAACTCTTTGATGTGTTCAGGCCTGCAGCTGGTGGAAGGACCTCAGAACCTGACACTGGCACAACCCCACAGCTTCCAAAAGGTACAGTTGAAGTCAGACGTTTACATACACTTAGGTTGGAGTCATTAAAACTCATTTTTCAACCACTCCACAAATTTCTTGTTAACAAACTGTAGTTTTGGCAAGTCGGTTAGGACATCTACTTTGTGCGTGACACAAGTCATTTTTCCAACAATTGTTTACAGACAGATTATTTCACTTATAATTCACTGTATCACAATTCCAGTGGGTCAGAAGTTTACATACACTAAGTTGACTGTGCCTTTAAACAGCTTGGAAAATTCAAAAAAATGATGTCAGGGCTTTAGAAGCTTCTGGTAGGCTAGTTGATATCATTTGAGTCAATTGGAGGTGTACCTGTGGATGTATTTCAAGGCCTACCTTCAAACTCAGTGCCTCTTTGCTTGACATCATGGGAAAATCAAAAGAAATCAGCCAAGACCTCAGAAAAAAATTGTAGACCTCCACAAGTCTGGTTCATCCTTGGGAGCAATTTCCAAACGCCTGAAGGTACCACGTTCATCTGTACAAACAATAGTATGCAAGTATAAACACAATGGGACCACGCAGCCGTCATACCGCTCAGGAAGGAGACGCGTTCTGTCTCCTAGAGATGAACGTACTTTGGGGTGAAAAGTGCAAATCAATCCCAGAACAACAGCAAAGGACCTTGTGAAGATGCTGGAGGAAACAGGCACAAAAGTATCTATATCCACAGTCAAATGAGTCCTATATCGACAAAACCTGTAAGGCTGCTAAGCAAGGAAGAAGCCAGTGCTCCAAAACCATCATAAAAAAAAGCCAGACTACGGTTTGCAACTGCACATGGGGACAAAGATCTTACTTTTTGGAGAAATGTCCTCTGGTCGGATGTAACGAAAAAAATAACTGTTTAGCCATAATGACCATCGTTATGTTTGGAGGAAAAAGGGGGAGGTTTGCAAGTCGAAGAACACCATCCCAATCGTGAAGTACGGGGGTGGCAGCATCATGTTGTGAGGGTGCTTTGCTGCAGGAGGGACTGGTGCACTTCACAAAATAGATGGCATCCTGAGGAAGGAAAATGATGTGGATATATTGAAGCAACATCTCAAGACATCAGTCAGGAAGTTAAAGCTTGGTCGCAAACGGGTCTTCCAAATGAACAATGACCCCAAGCATACTTCCAAAGTTGTGGCAAAATGGCTTAAGGACAACAAAATCAAGGTATTGGAGTGGCCATCACAAAGCCCTGACCTCAATCCTATAGATAATTTGTGGGCAGACCTGAAGAAGTGTGTGCAAGCAAGGAGGCCTACAAACTTGACTCAGTTACACCAACTCTGTCAGGAGGGATGGGACAAAATTCACCCAACTTATTGTGGGAAGCTTGTGGAAGGCTACCTGAAACGTTTGACAATTTAAAGGCAACGCTACCAAATACTAATTGAGTGTATGTAAACTTCTGACCCACTGGGAATGTGATGAAGGAAATAAAAGCTGAAATTAATCATTCTCTCTACTATTATTCCAACATTTCACATTCTTAAAATAAAGTGGTGATCCTAACTGACCTAAGACAGGGTATTTTTACTAGGATTAAATGTCAGGAATTGTGAAAAACTGAGTTTAAATGTTTTTGGCTAAGGTGTATCTAAACTTCTGACTTCAACTGTAAGACTCCAGAGCCTATTACAGTTTTTCTCAGTCGCTTTGGTGCATTTCTTAGATCAAAAGTGCAATTATTGATACTATTTGTACAAATTCCAAATCATCGAGTCACTTGTGCACATCATTAAAGCAATTTCTTATTCCTTTGAACAAATTGCAATTGATAAAGTAAAAGTGTCAACTTTTTCCACATTACCTATTGCTCATGTCATGTTGATCAAAATATAGTAGATGGTTCTCTGTTGAATAGTCTTACCCCTCAAAACATCTAGGCATTAGTTCCTTGCATAAGCCATTACATGCAAAATTGTTGAACTATTTGTCGTAAACTGTCAAGCATAGTTTTACACATTTCTATTAGACCTTTTGTACAAAAACGTTAATTGATGAATCATGCAGGTGAAATTGACCCTCACTCATGAAGGAATGTAAAGTGTTAGTTCAACCAACAATCAACCAGTTGTCTAAGGTGCATCTCATGAAGAATCAATTGGCAAGCATATATAGACAGACCACAACACAGAGTTGCAATTTTCCAATAATGGATGGACCAGGAAACGAACAGGGTCAACAGCCAAGAGGAGGAAGAAGAGGAACAAGGATGCGTGGTGGAAGGCAAAACAGAGGAAGAGGCAGCAGAGGACATAGGCGCATATCTGATGACATAAGGGCCACTATTGTAGACCATGTTGTCAATCATGGCCTTACAATGGCTGAGGCGGGTCGAAGGGTGCAGCTGAATATTGGGAGCTCAACCGTGTCCTCAATAGTTTAAACATTTCGAAGAGAGAACAGGTATGTCCACCAATGTACAGTGCACTGTTACTGTATATAAGCAGTATACTGTATACTTCCTACAATGCTTCATATTACAGTAGTCCACTTGTATTTCACAGCATACAGAAATATACTCTATACAGATACATACTGCACCTTACATGCACCCACCTGTATGTTTTACAGTAAAATGTGTGTTCGCATAGTTTTTGTCGATGTGAAAGTGTGCGATGCATCACTGCATTTTTCCCCACATAGGACTGCAAGATTACCTCAAACCGGTGGCAGAGGACGCCTTTTCACACCTCAACAGGAGGAGGCTATTTGCACCATGGTCCGAGCAAACAATGCCATGAGACTCAGGGAAATACAAAGGACCATTATAGAAGACAACGATGTCTTTGAAAACATCCATACGGTTCGCATCTCAACCTTCGACAGGGTGCTGCATAGAAACCAGATGAGTATGAAACAGCTGTACCGTGTACCATTCCAAAGGAATGAGGACAGAGTTAAGGAGCTACGGTACCAGTATGTACAGGTAAAACATATATCAATGTCACTACTTTACAGCAACATTTTATAGTGATACATAGTACAGTAAGCATAAACTGCACACATTTCCATTGCTGTGGAAGGAACATGCAATATATGTACATTTTATGTCACTCTTCCTTACCAAAACAAATTCAACTGTGTGTTCTGGGATATAGTGTATAATGGAGTTGGAATCAAGTGAACCCTCTCACAACTTTGTATACGTGGATGAGGCTGGCTTCAACCTGACCAAATGCAGAAGGCGGGGTCGGAATATCATCGGTCACAGAGCTACTGTGGAATTGCCAGGCCAACGGGGAGGAAATATCACCATGTGTGCTTCTATTTTGGAGCATGGTGTCCTAACCCATATCCCCCTTATAGGGCCATACAATACCCAGCATCTACTCAACTTTTTAGAGACTCTACAGGGCTCTCATCCCTGATGATGAGAGGGGTGTGTTTAGAGAGGATTTCCCAAAGTATGTGGTCATTTGTGATAATGTGAGTTTCCATCGATCAAACATCATAAGGCAATGGTTTGTGACCCACCCGAGGATGCTCATAGAATTCCTCCCACCTTATTCACCATTCCTTTAACCCAATTGAGGAGTTATTTTCAGCATGGAGGTGGAAGGTGTACGATCGTCAGCCACACACACAGATGACCTTGCTGGCTGCAATGGATGCAGCATGTGAGGACATCACAGTAGATGCCTGCAGAGGATGGATAAGGCATTCCAAAAGATTCTTTCCACATTGCATTGGAAGGGAAAATATCCGGTGTGATGTGGATGAGAATATGTGGGCCAACAGACAGGTGCCTTAGGGGTGGTTTCCTGTGTTTCTTTCTAATTTAGTTTTTTTTCCTTTGTGCCCCTTGGGTTGTCCAGTCTCTTTCAATCAATAACCCACACACAGTAATATGTAAATAGTACTGTTGAAATTGATATATGCCATAGAAGTGCAGCCTTGTGCATTTTCAATACAGTAACTGTCATCCAAACTGTAGCCTAAGTTTACATCAGGTAATACTGTCAAAGTACACAGTTACATTGACAACATGCCTAAAACATTTTGACGACCTTGTTCATGAACAATGACTCAATGACTTATCATTCTGATGACACTGACATGATCATTGGCATGAATATTTACTTTTGAGAGATGTACTAAGGATTTTTAGTGACTGACTAGCTTTAGAAACATATCTATTGTATATTGCAGTTTGTACAAATTGTTCTGAGAAATGCACTTATTATTTTGCACATGTTAGGGATGATGTGAAAAATGCACCAAAGCGACTGAGAAAAACTGTAACATAACACAATTGTACCACAGAAGTCAAATGTGAAGCAGTTTAGGTGCATTATAATTGGACTCTACCCCCCAGTGTCCCAAATTTTTGTTTAGTTTGGCTATATGTGTTGTTGTCCTGCTGTTACACTGCTCTGTCTGTTTACGGCCTGCTAAGCTCCAGGCAGAGGTTGGAAGCCCCTCTGGCCTTGACCCTGGCTTTAACCCACAGCAACCCTGGCCTTGTCCCTGTCCCCTGGCCTTACCCCACAGCTGGAACCACCCTTATCCTGGCCCTGTCCCCTGGCTTTACTCCACAGCTGGAACCACCCTTATCCTGGCCCTGTCCCCTGAACCTCTTATCCTGGCCCTGTCCCCTGGCTTTACCCCACAGCTGGAACCACCCTTAACCTGGCCCTGTCCCCTAGCTTTACCCCACAGCTGGAACCACCCTTATCCTGTCCCTGTCCCCTGGCTTTACCCCACAGCTGGAACCCTTGGCCTGGCCCTGTCCCCTGGCTTTACCCCACAGCTGGAACCACCCTTATCCTGGCCCTGTCCCCTGGCTTTACCCCACAGCTGGAACCACCCTTACCCTGGCCCTGTCCCCTGGCTTTACCCCACAGCTGGAACCACCCTTACCCTGGCCCTGTCCCCTGGCTTTACCCCACAGCTGGAACCACACTTACCCTGGCCCTGTCCCCTGGCTTTACCCCACAGCTGGAACCTGGCCCTGTCCCCTTATCCTGGCCCTGTCCCCTGGCTTTACCCCACAGCTGGAACCACCCTTACCCTGGCCCTGCTTTACCCCACAGCTGGAACCCCCTGGCTTTACCCCACAGCTGGAACCCACTTACTACCCCACAGCTGGAACCCTGGCCCTGGCTTTCCTCTGTCCCTGTCCCCTGGCTTTACCCCACAGCTGGAACCACCCTTACCCTGGCCTTGTCCCCTGGCCCACAGCTGGAACCACCCTTATCCTGGCCCTGTCCCCCCCACAGCTGGAACCACCCTTACCCTGGCCCTGTCCCCTGGCTTTACCCCTGGAACCACCCTTATCCTGGCCCTGTCCCCTGGCTTTACCCCACAGCTGGAACCACCCTTACCCTGGCCCTGTCCCCTGGCTTTACCCCCAGCTGAACCACCCTTACCCTTGTCCCCTACCCCACAGCTGGAACCACCCTTACCCTGGCCCTGTCCCCTGGCTTTACCCCACAGCTGGAACCACCCTTACCCTGGCCCTGTCCCCTGGCTTTACCCCACAGCTGGAACCACCCTTACCCTGGCCCTGTCCCCTGGCTTTACCCCACAGCTGGAACCACACTTACCCTGGCCCTGTCCCCTGGCTTTACCCCACAGCTGGAACCAACCACCCTTACCCTGGCCCCACAGCTCCCCTGGCTTTGTCCCCTGGCTTTACCCCCACAGCTGGAACCACCCCCCTTACCCTGGCCTTGTCCCCTGGCTTTACCCCACAGCTGGAACCACCCTTATCCTGGCCCTGTCCCCTGGCCCTGTCCCCTGGCTTTCCCCCCACAGCTGGAACCACCCTTGGCCCTGGCCCTGTTACCCCCCTGGCTTTACCCCACAGCTGGAACCACCCTTACCCTGGCCCTGTCCCCTGGCTTTACCCCACAGCTGGAACCACCCTTACCCTGGCCCTGTCCCCTGGCCCTGTCCCCTGTCCCTGGCCCTTACCCCACAGCTTACCCCACAGCTGGAACCACACTTACCCTGGCCCTGTCCCTGGCTTTGTCCCCACAGCTGGAACCACCCTTATCCTGGCCTTGTCCCCTGGCTTTACCCCACAGCTGGAACCACCCTTACCCTGGCCCTGTCCCCTGGCTTTACCCCACAGCCCCACAGCTGGAACCCTTACCCTGGCCCTGTCCCCTGGCTTTACCCCCACAGCTGGAACCCTGTCCCCTTGTCCCCTGGCCCCACAGCTGGAACCACCCTGGCCTTGTCCCCTGGCTTTACCCCACAGCTGGAACCACCCTTACCCTGGCCCTGTCCCCTGGCTTTACCCCACAACAACCCTTACCCTGGCCTTGTCCCTGGTCCCCTGGCTTGGCCTGGCCCTGTCCCCTGGCTTTACCCCACAGCTGGAACCACCCTTACCCTGGCCCTGTCCCCTGGCTTTACCCCACAGCTGGAACCACACTACCCTGGCCCTGGCCCTGTCCCCTGGCTTTACCCCACAGCTGGAACCACCCTTACCCTGGCCCTGTCCCCTGGCTTTACCCCACAGCTGGAACCACACTTACCCTGGCCCTGTCCCCTGGATTTACCCCACAGCTGGAACCACCCTTATCCTGGCCCTGTCCCCTGGCTTTACCCCACAGCTGGAACCACACTTACCCTGGCCCTGTCCCCTGGCTTTACCCCACAGCTGGAACCACCCTTACCCTGGCCCTGTCCACTGGCTTTACCCCACAGCTGGAACCACACTTACCCTGGCCCTGTCCCCTGGCTTTACCCCACAGCTGGAACCACACTTACCCTGGCCCTGTCCCCTGGCTTTACCCCACAGCTGGAACCACACTTACCCTGGCTTTACTCCACAGCAACCCTGGCCTTGTCCCTGTCCCCTGGCTTTAACCCACAGCAACCCTGGCCTTGTCCCTGTCCCCTGGCTTTACCCCACAGCTGGAACCACCCTTCATCTGGCCTTGTCCCCTGGCTTTACCCCACAGCTGGAACCACCCTTACCCTGGCCCTGTCCCCTGGCTTTACCCCACAGCTGGAACCACCCTTATCCTGGCCCTGTCCCCTGGCTTTACCCCACAGCTGGAACCACCCTTACTCCACAGCAACCCTGGCCCTGCTGGAACCCCCTGTCCCCTGGCTTTACCCCACAGCAACCCTGGCCTTGTCCCTGTCCCCTGGCTTTACCCCACAGCTGGAACCACCCTTGTCCTGGCCTGGCCCTGTCCCCTGGCTTTACTTTACCCCACAGCAACCTGTACCCCACAGCTGGAAGTAACCCTGGCCTTGTCCCTGTCCCCTGGCTTTACCCCACAGCTGGAACCACACTTACCCTGGCCCTGTCCCCTGGCTTTACCCCACAGCTGGAACCACAGTTACCCTGGCCCTGTCCCCTGGCTTTACCCCACAGCAACCCTGGCCTTGTCCTGTCCCCTGGCTTTACCCCACAGCAACCCTGGCCTTGTCCCTGTCCCCTGGCCCCCCTGGCTTTACCCCACAGCTGGAACCACCCTGGCCCTGTCCCCCTTGTCCCCTGGCTTTACCCCCACAGCTGGAACCACCCCCAGCTTACCTGGCCCTGTCCCCTGGCTTTACCCCACAGCTGGAAGTAACCCTTATCCTGGCCCTGTCCCCTGGCTTTACCCCACAGCTGGAACTTATCCTGGCCCTGTCCCCTGGCTTATCCTGGCCCTGTCCCCTGGCTTTACCCCACAGCTGGAAGTAACCCTGGCCCTGGCCCTGTCCCCTGGCTTTATGTCCCCCACAGCTGGAACCACACTTACCCTGGCCCTGTCCCCTGTCCCTGGCTTACCCCACAGCTGGAACCCCCTTTACCCTGGCCCTGTCCCCTGGCTTTACCCCACAGCTGGAACCACCCTTACCCTGGCCCTGTCCCCTGGCTTTACCCCACAGCTGGAACCACCCTTACCCTGGCCCTGTCCCCTGGCTTTACCCCACAGCTGGAACCACCCTTACCCTGGCCCTGTCCCCTGGCTTACCCCACAGCTGGAACCACACTTACCCTGGCCCTGTCCCCTGGCTTTACCCCACAGCTGGAACCACCTTACCCTGGCCCTGTCCCCTGGCCCTGTCCCCTGGCTTTACCCCACAGCTGGAACCACCCTTACCCTGGCTTTACCCCCTGTCCCCTGGCTTTACCCCACAGCTGGAACCACCCTTACCCTGGCCCTGTCCCCTGGCTTTACCCCACAGCTGGAACCACACTTACCCTGGCCCTGTCCCCTGGCTTTACCTGGCCCTGTCCCTGGCACAGCTGGAACCACCCTTACCCTGGCCCTGTCCCTGGTCCTGGAACCTGGCTGTCCCCTGGCTTTACCCCACAGCTGGAACCACCCTTACCCTGGCCCTTGTCCCCTGGCTTTACCCCACAGCTGGAACCACCCTTACCCTGGCCTTGTCCCCTGGCTTTACCCCACAGCTGGAACCACCCTTACCCTGGCCCTGTCCCCTGGCTTTACCCTGGCCCCACAGCTGGAACCACCCTTACCCTGGCCCTGGAACCACCCTTACCCTGGCCCTGTCCCCTGGCTTTACCCCACAGCTGGAACCACCCTTACCCTGGCCTTGTCCCCTGGCTTTACCCCACAGCTGGAACCACCCTTATCCTGGCCCTCTTCCCTGGCTTTACCCCACAAGTAACCTTGTGCCTAGACTGGCTCTATCCCACAGCTGGAACTAACCCTGGCCATTACTCTGGCCCTGGACTCTACCCCCCAGTTCCCACAGGTAAGAAACCAGAGCTTATTAACATAACTCAATTATACTACAGAAATGATATATGAAGCATCTTTGCAGTTCAGATCAATCTGGACAGTACTACAAATGATTGTGTATTTTCTGCATTCCATTTAGAATACTGGTCAAAAGCAGTGCACTATACAGGGAATAATATTCCATTACATACGCATCCCGTGACTGGATGACTGTGGCTACAGACCAATCAAAGATGGTCCTACAGTCCTAGATGCTGAAGAAGATTAGGCTAGCCCAGGCCAGGTTGCTGAAGAAGATTAGGCTAGCCCAGGCCAGGATGCTGAAGAAGATTAGGCTAGCCCAGGCCAGGATGCTGAAGAAGATTAGGCTAGCCCAGGCCAGGTTGCTGAAGAAGATTAGGCCAGCCCAGGCCAGGTTGCTGAAGAGAGGAGGCACCCACACATGCACGCCCATGTGACTGAGCCTAGAGGATCATGGGAACGTTCTGGACAGATGGTGAGGGGGTTGGGTGGGTTGTGGCCGTGTGGGCTTAGACATCACATTAGACCGTCTCATATGTGGAGGGTGATTTCTCAGATGAAGATCAAGGAATTATCAATAGAAAGTATACAAACGTTTCAGGGCTGGTTTGTTTGTAAATGTGATATTGGATGTCAATTCATTTACGTCAAGGAAGTCAAGAAGTTGGACACAGGCAAAGCTGTTTCCACATACACAGCTGAAACAGTCTGACTGAGATCTCTAGTATGTATGTATGTAGGGACAGACAGACAGACAGACTTCCCAAGTATTTGATGGTCATGTTGTTGTAAGGATTCAACAGAGCCACATCCAGTCTGCTCCTGACAGAGGACGAGTGAACTGACTCAAACACTGCATCGGTCGAAGGAAGGAAGGAAGGAAGGAAGGAAGGAAGGAAGGAAGGAAGGAAGGAAGGAAGGAAGGAAGGAAGGACGGACGGACGGACGGACGGACAGACAGACAGACGTCCTAATCAGCCATGTTATAATCAGAGTCCCTTTGGTGTAGGGCAAAACTGTCATGTATACCCATTCTATTTATCAGGCAGCATGGCTGTCATAGCAGAGAGTGGAGCGCAAGAGACCACCCTTGGAGAAATGTGAAGGGTGACCGGGGGCAGACCCTGCTGCTGCTATCCCCAGGAGGACCCATGGCCCCCTGGGAAATCCCCTCGTTCTCAGTGACATCATAATGAAATCCCCCACCTCCTGCTCCCTGGCTCTTAGCCCGTTAGAAAATGTACCTCTGAGAATGTCTGGGTCTGATCAAATACTTTTCATCCTCTTCAGGGTTGAGTGCCAATTCAATTTCAATTCAGTGAATTTAGGAGATGAATCTCGGTTCAATTCATAAGTAGAAGTGTCATTCGTGATACTAATTTTATTAATGAATCAAATTTCAATTATCTTCCTGGTCTGAGGAAGTTGGAATGGAAAGGACTCTGAGCCCACAACACATCTTTTTTTCTTTTTACCCCTTTTTTCTCCCCAATTTTGTGGTATCCAATAGTTACAGTCTTGTCTCATCGCTGCAACTCCCGTACGGACTCGGGAGAGGCGAAGGTCGAGAGCTATGCGTCCTCCGAAACACAACCCAACCCAAGCCGCACTGCATCTTGACACAATGCCCATTCAACCCGGAAGCCAGCCGCACCAATGTGTCGGAGGAAACACCGTGCACCTGGCGACCTAGTCAGCGTGCACTGCGCCCGGCCCGCCACAGGAGTCGCTAGTGCGGGATGAGACAAGGATATCAGGATATCCCTGCCGGCCAAACCCTCCCTAACCCCGACGACTCGGGGCCAATTGTGCGTCGCCCCATGGGCCTCCCGGTCGCGACTGGCTGCGACAGAGCCTGGACTCGAACCCAGAATCTCTGGTGGTACAGCTAGCGCTGCGCCACCCGGGAGGCTCACAACACAATCTTAACAGAGACTTTGCTCATGACCTCATGTTGAAGTCTCGTTAGATCAACACGTTGAGAAAAATAGGTCAATAAACCCTTCTAGAACGCCAACTGTCTTTCTCTGTGCCGGGACCACTATAGGAGGACAGAGTGGTGCTACGTGTCTTCTGTTCAGTTTGACAAATGAGACAGCATCTCCGGCCTGCAGCAGGTTTCTGTCTCTATCTCTTAATAGCATGATGTTGGGGACGGGATCTCCTGCAGGCTGCAGAACACTGATGGAAGAGCGGCAGAGAGAGCGTCCCCGATTTCATCTCCCCACAAATGGTAACCTTTTGCCATAGGTGTGTAAATCCCAGGATCTAACCCTGGATGAGATATACACAGCACTGATTAAATCAGCTCCTATTATGCTCTCTGCCTGGTGACGACATCAGAGCAGCCAGCATGGGGTGGGAGTTGCTCTCCATGCCCGGACGCGCGTGCACACACACACACACACATAAATGCACAGAGAAATAAGCACGCTAACAAACGCGTGCTTCTGCAGGCTAGTTCTGCAGGCAGTTAGTCAGCTTGATAGGAATGAGCAGAGCAACACATGTAGGGGGAAGCTGCTGTAGCTCTGGACTGAAAACCAAAGGAGGACGAGGAAGTTGACATCATGTAGGGGGAAGGGGAAGCTGCTGTAGCTCTGGACTGAAAACCAAAGGAGGACGAGGAAGTTGACATCATGTAGGGGGAAGCTGCTGTAGCTCTGGACTGAAAGCCAAAGGAGGATGAGGAAGTTGACATCATGTAGGGGGAAGGGGAAGCTGCTGTAGCTCTGGACTGAAAACCAAAGGAGGATGAGGAAGTTGACATCATGAAGGGGAAGGGGAAGCTGCTGTAGCTCTGGACTGAAAACCAAAGGAGGACGAGGAAGTTGACATCATGTAGGGGGAAGGGGAAGCTGCTGTAGCTCTGGACTGAAAACCAAAGGAGGATGAGGAAGTTGACATCATGTAAGGGGGAAGGGGAAGCTGCTGTAGCTCTGGACTGAAAACCAAAGGAGGATGAGGAGGTTGACATCATGTAGGGGGAAGGGGAAGCTGCTGTAGCCCTGGACTGAAAACGAAAGGAGGATGAGGAGGTTGACATCATGTAGGGGGAAGGGGAAGCTGCTGTAGCCCTGGACTGAAAACCAAAGGAGGACGAGGAAGTTGACATCTATCTGATTTCCACGTTTGGCGAGTTCAGGGTTGACCTTGGAAAGATGCCTGCCATTGGCTTCTCTCCCTCCTCTCTGTTTACTAGACACCAAGGCTCACTCTCCTGTACTCTATGCACTCCACATAGATGTATTATAAATGGCATGTAGCTGAATTTTCTGCATTTCCCATCAGCAATTATCCATGATTTATTTTGTGTCATTTGACTATTTACTGAAAGTCTTATTCTTATCCTAAAGCGTCTCTCTGGGAGACAGACAGAGATAAAGGAGGAGAAAGACGTACAGTTGTTTGGTATTCAGTTCAGGGTTACAGCAGCCTTCCCCCATCTCGTGGCAGGGTAGCCTAGTGGTTAGAGCATTGGGCTAGTAACCAAAAGGTTGCAAGTTCGAATCCCCGAGCTGACAAGGTACAAACCTGTCATTCTACCCCTGAACAAGGCAGTTAACCCACTGTTCCTAGGCTGTCATTGAAAATAAGAATTAGTTCTTAACTGACTTGCCTGGTTAAATAAAGGTCAAATATATTTTGTTGAAATAAACACGTGTTGCTCACTGATGCACCCTGCTCCTTCCTGTCAAGCTGACTAACTGTATGTACCATCTGTGCAGTACAGGGCCATTTGGAACACAGCCTTGAAAATAGAGCCCTGAACAGAACAGGGACCAGGAAGAGCTTCATCAAACTATTTAATTGAAGTTTACAACAGTCCACCTTTTAATCTGGACTGCATCCGATACGCTTATATTTGCTGATATACAGATTTGGCGGTAGAGGTGGGATGGGAGGGGTATCGGTTGTCTATTTAGTAAGTAAGCTTTGTTCCGAGCCAGAATGGCCCATAGCGCAGGAGGCTCTTACCTGTTTCTGTAGCGTGAGGCAGATTGATGTACAAGTACTTCCGCTGGACAGGGCGCTAAGTCTATTGCAGGGCCTATCCGGCGTATGTGACAATAAAACATCTCATCTAAACAGCCCTGTAAACAGGTTTCCTGTGTTGAATCCAAAAACATCAAGGACACACGTTCTTTATAAAGTGAAAAGGTACAAAAGTGAATATTAACACAATTTTTGTCTGTCAAATCGTACTTTTTGTCGCTTTTTCCGTGACAGTGACGAAGCAACAAAAAACAAGAATTAAGCCGAAAGCCTCCAAAACCAAAATCTCTCTACGGATTACAAACAGCAGGTGGCCCGGAATAGAATTACAGTTTCACAGGTGGCGCTTTCATTCTCCCAGCCAGCTAGCCTATCAATACAATACACCACTGACCCAAATCAGCCCCCAACTCTGGGACATGACAACTGACCCAGAGTAACCTAGTAGTCTGTATCCCCACCAGCCACCACTCATTCTAATGAGTTCTGACATCAATGGACTATTATGGAGTGGGTGTGACTGTGACCTTAGGAATCAACTAAGTCCGTCAGTGTTTCCTGAGACCTGAGAGAGGTCAGACCACCAGGAAGCTAATTGACTTAGATAAGGGATGTGACTAGATGGAGTACAGCTACCACTGAAAGTTACTTTTTGTAGCAGGTTAGGAGAGCATTTTAGCTAACCTTAACCCTTTTCCTAACCTATTTCAGTCCAGATTTGGATAGTCCAGATTTTCTATCTGTAGAGCATCATACTACCAACAAACTCTCTGTTGATAAGCAACTGCTTGCTTAGATTATGGTTAGGTTTAGAATAAGGGTTAGGCTAATGGTTAGAGTAAGGGTTAAGTTTAGGGTTAGGATAAGGGTTAAGGTTAGGGTAATTCTCTTAACCTGCTGCAAATGTTCTAACCTGCTATGAAAAAGTCACTTCGTAGCTACAGTATATACCATCTAATCAACTCTATGCTGTACTAACTGATACTGGTAACAAGGACGACCCACGAAGGAGCACTGGAGGCTTGGAGGTGATGACAAATGAGGCAATATACACTGGTCCTATGTTTCATAAGCTGATGAAAAAATGCCAGAAATCTTCCATACGCACAAAAAGCTTATTTCACATTCCTGTTAGTGAAGATTTCTCCTTTGCCAAGATAATACATCCACCTGACAGGTGTGGCACATCAAGAAGCTGATTAAACAGCATGATCATTACACAGGTGCACCTTGTGCTGGGGACAATAAAAGGCCGCTCTAAAATGTACAGTTCTGTCACACAACAGCACAAATGTCTCAAGTTTGGAGGGAGCGTGCAACTGGCATGCTGACTGCAGGAATGTCCACCGGAGCTTTTGCCAGAGAATTGAATTTTAATTTCTCTACCATAAGCTAACTCCAATGTCGTTTTAGAGAATTTAGCAATACGTCCAACCGGCCTCACAACCGCAGACCAGGACCTCCACATTCGGCTTCTTCACCTGCGGGATCGTCTGAGGAGGCATGGGGAGGAAGGAGAAATAATTCTGATTGGCCACTCATGGCTGCACCCCTGCCCAGTCACGTGAAACCTATAGATTAGTGCCTAATGAATATATTTCCTTATATGAACTATAACTCAGTAAAAAAAAAATTAAATTGTTGCATTTTGCGTTTATATTTTTATTCAGTATAGAACCTGAGTGAGCACACACACACAGTGTGTGTAACGATAGCACCTGCGTTCCCCTCACATGTTAGGTCAGTACGAACCGTAGCAATCTCTTCATGTCCAATTTTGTGATAACGACATGCTCTCATCAAACAGACAAATGGTCAGATGGCTTTTTCAACAAAGAGCATGGCGTGTAGAGGTCTCTCAACTAGCGACTGATGTGTTCTGAAATAAACTGCACCCAACACTTTCAGTTCCCTTAAAAATGACTGTCAGATTAAAATGACTTCCTTTCTCATCTTTAACTCTCACACACACTGCTGGGTGTCATTCCTTCCTTTGAGAACCACTCTAGGACCTTGCTTGAGATTTCCTTTTCCCTTGAGCATTTATTTTCGAATTACCGTATTCAAGGAGATGATGATTTTCCGCACAGGAAATACATTCTTTTTTTGTTTTGTTTTGAGTTCGAAGAGGAACTGGTTTGATAATGCACTAAATGTAACCAGTTGAATCAGAAGTGTTAATGCAGAGCTGGAACAAAAGCCTGCTAGCACACAGTCTGCAACCCCAGGGCCAGGGTTGCACATCCCGGTTGTGAACAAAGTCTTTGTTTAAAATGTAAACCACCTACAAATCATAATGACATCCTGGGACTTCAGGTCGACCTCCGGCAGAGAGAACAATATGATTGGCTGCTGCACTAGAGGAGGTGGTCTGCTGATGTTATCTTTCAAGGGGAGGAAGTATTATGGAACTCATTAAGAAACAATAAACACAGAGGATGTCTCCTAATGTTGACCAAAAGGTGTGCCTGGGTTATGTACCCATATCCTTGCCAGTAAAAATCACAGACCTATCTGTTCACACGGGTGTAGGGTGAAGTTGCCCCTCGACGCTGACCTGAGGTCAGCTATGCTTTTTCCCCCAACTAATGGTTAAGGTTAGGATTGGGGGAGGGGACGCTGATCCTAAATCTGTACCTAGGGGAAACTTCACCCCGGAGCTTTCACACGAGCCGTTTCCAGGAAGCCGGGTAGGTTAGAATACAGCTTTCCAGGACACACACACCAGCCTTGTGACCCAATTTCCACATTCCTCATGTGTCTCTCAGGGAGTTCTGTGACGCACGGAACCTGCAGAGATGATCAACATTTACCTTCATAGGATATCTAGGCCATGAGGTATACATTAAAGAACATCTCTACTTATTATTTTGACCAACAACACCTATGTGACTCTGAAGCATATATAGCATGTGACTTTTCACAAAGCCTCATCTACTGGATAGAGGATTACTGACTGTAGATCAGTCTAATGTGGATGAGTGTACTGTACATGTGTTTCAAGCCGAGGGGATTCTATATAGCTACAGCTAGTGGATTAGCATGGGCGGAGCCCCTTACACCAGAGCCATCTGATTGGATAAGGGCAGACGTTGTCACAGGTCTGATCCCTACAGATTGCCGTGGTTACCATGGCAATGGCAGTGTGCTCAGCATCAGCATCACAGCAGAGCTTCTCGAAGCCATACCTCTCTATCACAGGCTTTCCTCTTCACTTAGTGACATCAAGACAGTTGAATCCAAAACCTAAAAGACATCAACAAACAGCAATGCTTCTGATGTAGCCATAAATGGACAAAAAGACAAACAAACAGTTTAGGTCAGTTTAGGTCATTTGCTTCTCTCAAAGATCAATCGGGTTCATGACAGTGGGTATAATCTCTAGCTCGATCTCCCACCACTCGCAAAATGAGAGTGCTCAAAGACCCATCTGTCAGTAGCTCCTCGGGACCTTTTCCTATGCCAGGAGATCTGCAGCACAGCTAGCCTCTACTGCAGAACAACAGCAGTGATCAGGCATCGCATTAACCAACACTAGAATACTGAACTGAAGGCCATTCACTCTGCCCTGTAGTGACTTCACTGTTAATCTGCCAAAGCCTTCAGGAAAGCGTAAAATGGCCCGTTTGCGATCCATCAATAATGTTGTATATTGATTCTGTCCAATGTCACTGTCGAGGAATCATGACGTGAATGTGTGCATGTTAAGTCTGCAGTGGTATACTTTCATAACCCCAAATATGAGCTAAAATGCCAATCAGGATATATTCTTACATGACCACAAACAATGTTGTGACGCAACAACTAATAGTTTAGGCCACCTCAACATCATCAGCATTTCCATCCCATTCTTTGTGCCACCCCCTATGTGCCAACCTCCTTGAGGTGGCACAGGCTAAACCCAGAGGCATACCTGGCAGTTAAATCCATTAGAGTTGGGGTCCAAGCTCCCCGATAACATGGCGCGTCAGTGTGGGCAAGGATGCCCGAGATTTCTTCTTGGTTGTACAGTGGTCGAGAGACCACAAGATGGAAGCTCAGAATCCAAGCCCCGGACAGAACCTGTGTTTGTCGGCTAAAGGTATTGGCGGTAAGGTCGAGCCAGGCTCTTCTCACCGGTTCCTCTTCCCCATGCCAGCCAGCCTCATCCTGACAGCAGCTTCGCAACACAAACAAGCGCTCAGACTGCCCAGCTCTGATCCAGACGGGCTCCGATGTTTTCTGACAAGCATCCATCCACCAATCCCCTGTGAGATTAGCGAGCTGCTGACATCACCGATGCTGGGCTGTGTGGTGTTGTGGCCCTCTTATCTAAGAGAGGCTTGTAGCTAAGTCACGGTAAGCAAAACACACACACACAGACCCTTGTTCTGTGAGGTTCGAACTAAAAAACAACTAGGACTTCTCACCGCTGCACCTGCCACTTCTGATCCAACCCACCTCCACAGGGACATGTTATGAGGCGTTTCTACTCTGCAGTCATCCTGCGTGTGCGTGTGTGTGTGTGTGTGTGTGTGTGTGTGTGTGTGTGTGTGTGTGTGTCCTGCCTATGACACTACTGTACTCTGTCTGTGCTGCATGGTCAGCGGAACACTATGGCAGAAACATGCTGTAATGGAAATGGATCCAGCGCTTCAAGCGATTCTTCTGCTACACTACCTAATGACATACATTACCAGTGGTAGTAGTACTGGATCAATAACAATTTAGGCACGGATGATAAATAGGATTGTTGGGGAAACTATCAGAAATGTGACGAAAAAGCACTAGCATCTCTCTTAGCTGTATCTTCTCTCCCCCCCTCTCTCTTCATCTAGCTCCCTCTATCCGCTATAATTAAACATCCAAGGGCGCACAGCCGGTCTAGGCACTTATCTCGCTACAGTGGGGCTGGCTCTGCACAGTCGGATCACCCAGTCAGACAGAGATGCCCCACTGATCCAGGAACATTTTGTCCAAGAGAACAGGGCTACCTCTGTCTGCTATACCGACCCTGCTCTACAGACCTCCCCCGTCTGTCCACACTGGATCCACTCCAGCCAGAAGACCAGCCAGGCTCACTGTGTCTAGGATTAGGGCTCAACATTCCGTCCCATCTTTACTACATCACACACTCTCCATCTCCTGTCTCCAGCCCTAACTCCCAACACCCTCCCTCTGCCCAATATATGCCACCATATATATTTCTGATGTGGAATCAGTGTGCTTGACTCAAGTTTTTGCTTGAAGTCTCCCGTTGATGTCAATGACTGATTTCTGTGAAGGTCTTGGTTGTGGAGCTCTTATCTCAACTCTGACTCAGGTCTTTGGAAGCTTGCCAGATGGATGTTCCATGACGTTCATAACCAAGACGGTTTTAAATGGATACCTGCACATTTGCTGCATGAAGTGGCTTGTCTGTAGTGGAAATCAAAAGGACTCATGCATCACTGAGCAAAAGTAGTAGGACGTATCCTGCATGCTTGGCTTGGTATGAAAGCAGAAGTACTCACCACATTCTTGTCTCCTTGAGGTATCTGAGGGCTCTGGGGGCCTGGTTCCTGTAAATAACAAGGTCAAAGTACAACATCAATCCACAGGACATTGTTTCAATGCATAATCCAGTCTTGTTTAGCTACGCATCTTCACACTGGAAGTCATTGAGTGCTATGCAATCACTGCCGGTCCCCAGGTTTCTAATACAAGTTTACATGACATTTTTTTGTTTGTCATACAGTGAGGATTTCCACAGAACACTCACTCCTACTATCACCTCACGTACCCACACAACGACTCTTAGCAACTATGGCAACGCATTGGGATTCAGGAAACACGCTACAGCTAGGCAGCCAAGAGTTATGATGACAGGGCACTGCACTCTGCATTAAGTCAGTGAACAAAAGCGTCCCATGTCATAGTCAACCTGTGGTCAATCTACAGCACTGGTTAAGTAGGCTCACACAGACGCCTGCTTTATCAATGTAATTTATCAATGTTGTTTTTCTTTTTATAATGACCTATTCATAAAAAGGGAAACAATGTTTTCAACGGCGTTTGAACAAAAGTCCTATTCCTCCTCTCCCTGGCTTTGAGGCAGCCCTTCCTCAACACGCCATCAGCGGAATGCTAAACAGGACCTGACCGCTGGAACAGGCACAGACTTTGGACACCACTGAGTGTCGTCACCCGTTTAATAACATATGGTCTCTGTCCAACATGCAGAAGCATGTATAGGTTACGGTTCATCAATCTGGTCTATGGCCGAGGATTGACCATAGAAAGAGTGTGTCCTACAGGGTGAGAGAGAAAACCTCTGCTTCTTATTGACGAGTGGTGTCTGTCTGTGGCTTACCTTAGTAATACACCTATAGATCCTAATGGGTCCAATCAGATATCAGATGAGCCCGATGTCCACTGTCTAGTAGTAAACTACCATAAAGGCAAGGGGCCGTGAACTTACAGCTGTCCTTAATTATAGGAGCTGGCTCTGTCCAAAAACTCTTCAATGGCTTATTTTATTTGCATCATAACCAGTGATTGACAGACAGACTGAATAGGACTTCACCATAGTTATTCTACCTATGAAGACTTTGGTGATCAGCGGTGATTTTAGGTTGCGTCTAACTCGGGGTCCTGATGAACGTTCACGAGATGACAGGCATTCCCAAATCAGCTCCACCATAAGGTTATCCAACAAGGGACCAATTGAACTGGAACCACAGACACATCAACTGCAGACTCAACAAAGACATGGGCCTACATCATCCTTTATCAAAGAAACAAAATGTGTCAGCTGTGGCATTAGAGGAGAAATTAGTGGATGTAAAGAAAATGAGACATTGGTAATAGGTAAATAGACGGCCGTATCTTTCTAAATCAGGTTAATTACCGTATTCTGTAGGTACTTGATGTTGTAGCAGACTAAGCAACAAAAATTCAGAAAATTTTATTAGCCCAATTTGATGACAATATTAATGTAGGTCTATTGGTCCAGCACAAGAAACAAACAAAAAGATCCAGGATGGTCCAGATTACGATGTCTCGATATTTGGGATAAAACCGTTGTCTATAAAACTAGGTTATAACCTACTTACCTGTATTAGGCCTACTACAGTTTTGTCATTTTTAGAATGTAATAACATACAAAGACTATGATTTATTTCAAATGTATTGCACACACAGGCTGGTCTATGGTGGTGTGTTCAATCCCCACATCGACATTCTCAATCAACGATATGAAATCCATTTTTCAGTGAAAACACAATGGTTGCCTATTGTAGGTTGCCTATGGGACATCCTTACCAAGGGTAGTAGCGGCTCCATTTGTGCTCCTTGGTCCGTTATGTCCATATTTTCCTTGCCTCGCTTTCTCTGTAGACTTGATATGCTCCTTTTGTCGTCTTCTGTCTAGTGTTGCCGGGCTAAATCAGGGTGAACCCTTATATAAACTGGGTTGATTTTCTCAAATTAAGATAAGCATCCTCCTCTTCCAGTCCTACATCATTTAGGCATGGGGTAGCGATTTCCCATTCACTCGCTCAAGCTTGGAGAGTGCAATTTGCGCTACATGACGAGGTGGAGCACACGTGAGGCAATGAAGCGCAGCACGATATAGATTGCGTCTACTGTGGCGCGCGTTGCTCCAAGTTTGCAGACATGTGGACCTATTCTTAAAAATGATACACAGAATATTGGTTTAGGACGGGTTGCACTCAATAGAACAGGATATGAACGCACGACACCGGAGAAGCTCAGAATAAAACAGAGGTGGGCTCTAGTAGCTATCTTGACATATATTTATGTTCATTTGGGACAATATGTAATTAGGTATTAGGCAGGCTACCAAGGACCTATTGTAATTCAATTACCCACACAACAAAAAACACGTAGGCTACTATATTTTAATGTTGCCTATTTTGGTTCTGTTCCCGATGTGCTTAACAAAGGATCCTATGATTGCTGCCTGATCCATGAAATTAGCCTATAAAGCAATTTATTTGCTCTATTGCAATCCACGAGAGAAAATTGGGACCGTAAAATGCATGCAGATAATCGTGAACCATTTATATCATGGCCCACATGTGTGCGCAGTGAGATGGGATATACAGCACATTGATTCATTCACCCATTTATGAAGTCGTTGACTGAAATCCTTTGGAAAAATCGTTACATTGGTGCCACCTGGTGTTCAATGGGATCTATCAAATCAAACTGAAATATTTGATTAATAAATTGGCGTAATTTTCAGTAGTCAGCTCATTTCTCTCAAAATTCAATGATCAACATTAATCAAGCAGGAATATATTACAAATATAAAACAAATATCAACAGAAAAACAAATATCTCCAATCACATCGAGATATTAGATTGAACTGAATGCCCATTAAAACCAATGAATACCCGTTTCAGGTCAATTCTATGGTACAACTCAAGATAAAGTTGTTAATCGACTGATTGATAGAATGTATTGGGTAGTTAAACGCAGTAGGCTGCTCCAGATGGCGACAACATCACATACATCAAAAATAATCGAGGATTAAAAAAAACACTATAAAAACCCGATGGCTTATTTCCATTGTGGTCCTCATTTTTCAGCAAGGTGACAGGTGGGAAAGACCAACACGTCACATCCACTCAATGCAATTAAAAACAACAAATGCAATTTACAGCAATCCATTTGCAACAACATCTACAGTACAGAGGTGGCCGTTTAAGAGTCACCTCGTGGGAGAATACCCCTATTTTCTGGTTTGTTTGGGACAACTTGAAGCTATTCTCTGATGAGTTTTCAGGTAGCTTGGTAAAACTGTTCCACAGAACCGCAGCAGACTACACACATTCGTTTTCCCCCATGGCGAGCTTAAGTCTGCAGGGAACCAAGTTAGTAAGAGCTCCTTCTGGTGAAGTACTAATGTGTCATTTATACAGCTGAAATAATTACTCAGACTACTTTAATGTCCCCAAGAAGCAATTCCATTTTGCAGCAGGCATAGTTAATATGACAAGATCACATATTGAAATGTATGAAACATCAGAGAAAAAAAAGCTACGGATATTTACAGAACATTTACAAAAAGTCAGCAGGATAGTGCAAAGGTCTTAAAATGTCTTGAGTAAGGCTGGGCCTGTATTTGCATGTCAAAGTGCTTAAAGTGCATATTGGTCCAACCCTAGATATTTGGAGGCAGAGTTATGGACAATTTTGTTGGTAAACCCCAATTTAATCTGAGTGACTCCTGTTTCCACCTTGAGCCATTTCAGTGCTTCAAAGTGAGAGGGTTCAAAATGTGTACGAGCTGGAACCTTCAGATCTAATCTAATCTTATTCTGAGGTCTGATGCTTATGCCTGATATCCTGGGGGGGGACTGCTGTGCCAAGAGGCACACGCATAACCACGATGAAATTGCACTGCACTGTTGTTCTATGCAGAAATCGAGATTTCCTGATTCAAATGCGTGTGCGGACTCATTCATTTAAATTCTAGATGACAGACAGTGAAGGGGAAACGAATACATTTGACATGGATACATTCCAGAATGTCAACCAAAAGGGTATGAAAAAGCCCTTTGAAGGGCAGGATCAAGTCCATATATTGTCTCCTTCCAGCGCTATAAACTGCTCTTGGTCCAGCCCCAGAGGAACCGAGATGAGTATATGATAAATATTTATACATTTACATTTTAGCAGAAGCTCTAATCCAGAGCGACTAACAGTAGTGAGTACATACATTTTCGTATTGGTCCCCCATGGGAATCGAACCCACAACTCTGGCGTTGCATGCGTCATGCTCTTCCAACTAAGCCACAATGTGTATATGAAGATGTCTGAACAACTTAAGCCATGACCTGGTAAGAAATCCAAAGTTAGGATATGCAATTGAAGATGATTACCAAAAAAAAGGTTTGTTATTTGTATAGGCAATTAAACAGTATAAGTGTAGCCTAAACCAGTCAAGTTTTGATTCACACCTGACATCTTCACAACAGGTTGAGCAGTTAATGGTAGACTGATGTTTCCAATGGGCCTCTCCAGCGGCCTTGCTTCAGGAAGTCAGTCAGAAGGCTGGTCTTGGGGAAGGGCTGCTCTAGTAGCAATGGGCCTTCGGAGAATACATAGCAAATCTTTATAGATCCCCTTTAGCTTTTATTGGAGGCTGGTTTGACAGCATACCATTACATTTTTGGATACTCACCCCTTTTTGATTAGGCTAAAAAGCAAGTGAACTCTCAGTGTTTCTGTTGCTCATTAATTAAAAAATATATATATTGGGGGTGTGGTTCGATGTGGCCGTTCATGATGTTTGTCCCCCATGGGTCACCATAGGAACAAACTCAATACTTTTTCAAAATAGTGAGAATATATATATTTTTTAATCTGTAATTAATTTGGACGTTTTTGCAGGTTTTAGTCGGTCAGTTGTGTGTTTGGTGCAGTATTTCTCAAGTAAAAAAATGCCTGACGTGTTGTCACTGATGGTATGTCAGGATTGATGGTCTGTTTAGTTTCTACCGTTGTGACTAGATTGAGTAGGTCTACTACAGCTCCATCTAATGGACAGTGTCTGGGGAAAACAGTTGTTTAGGCTTAACTACAATGCTACAGTTGTCAACCTCTCTTTTCCTAACCTTAACCTCATTCTCCTAGCCTGTTATGTTAATTCTAACCTGCCACGTTACCTGCTATGTAAACAGTCCCTGGTTTGGGATTGGGCCACGACTACTTTCTGTTAAACGCTCATAGAAAGACTACTGGAAAAACAACTCGTAAACTTCCAGTTTGGCTGAGTTTCCCACTTGGAAATTATCATAAACAACCAATAGGAAGCTCTATGCAAATAATGTACGTTGTATTTAAATATGTAAACACAGCTGAACAAATTGCGCAAGATTTTTGTTCTGGGCTAACCGAGATGAATTTTTATTAAATACCTCAATGACGGTTAAAGTAACTGTCCAGTGAAAATGTCACTTTTAAAAGGTTTTTGTTAGCTCATACTCAAATAATGTTGTTGACTCGTCCTATACTCGTATTTGAAGCCAAAGCATACATTTGAGGAAAAAAAACATTTAAAAAATGCTTACAATTTCCGCATATAATGTAAAGTCAGGTTGGCTCATTGGCGGAGTTGGCCAATCAGCGGTTGGCTTGTCATTAAAAATATTAATGACCTGTATACACCCCCACTAATATGCCCCCACCAGTGTTATTGGGGTATGCCCACACCATTCAAACACCGAAAAGCTTATTTTCAACATATTTAATTATCTTTTGAAATGAAAAGTATTTCACTCATATTGTCAATTATAGGTCATATTTCATAGAAATCTGGAAACACTGGACAGTTACTTTAACACTAAAATATTTTATTAATTTAATTTAAATAAATTAGTTATTTGACAAATTTAAAATACATATGTTGAGTCAGCTATGTGAGTACAACAATACACACATTAAACATTATCAAGGATTAAAAAACAAGTTCAGAATACTTATATCCATTGTGGTCCTCATGAATATCTTTCATCTGGAGTTTGCTCCATTGTTCACGCATCTGCAAGCAAAGCAGCAACCGCAGTAATAAACCTTCATACCAGGTATAAGAGAAAAGGAATTACAATTTATCCATCTGCTTTTAATCCAATTTATATTTTTAGATAATGAATTAGTGTACATCCTATCAAAGACTACAACAAATTCCCACTTGACCTTCTTGCGTTGGGTATTGATTTATGAATATGTCCTTTGAAGCATTGGGCTACTTACTTTAAGTACAGTTGTTATAGCTCAGAACCTTGTTTTTTTTTTGCACAAGTAAAGACATTGTGGATCCTATATAGCCTACTAAAGCCAGCACAATAAAACATAATGCCAATGAAACTCAATGCAGGCTAAGACATGAACACCTTCCAAAAATGTATTCAACAAATCAAAAATCAATCAAATCAGTCAAATTAGAAAACAGGATTCAATGAAAACATCTAGAGTGGGACTACAGCCAATGTTAAATATATACATTATTATAGCTTAAATAGACTATTTTGTCGTTAACATTTTAATACTTATGTCATATCCACAGCCCACTGTAGGCTAATCCAAAAATGCAGTCTAATGAAAAAAACGAATGAACGATGTCCAGGTGGGTATTTAAACAGTTCTCGTTGATGTCAATAACCTAGGATGGGATAGCTCTTCAATTCAGTTTGTCTCTATCCAACTAGACTCCGAGATATCTTGTGGTTTTGCGTCTTCAGAGACACCCGTTGGCAAACTCTCCTTTGAAAGTGAGAGGACCTCGTCAAAGTTCGCAGTACCAATAGCGTGTCCATTAGTCCAGCAGGACAGAGCCGGGCTAGACGCACCGCAATACTGGGGTGAGGTACGCGCAAAATCCGTTGGTTCTGCGTAATAAGCAAGGGCTCTACCCGAACTGTCCGTTGCGGACAGCTGTAGGGCCTTTCCAGCTGCTGCATATGACAGCAAAGTGGCCGTGTTTCCAGTCGCGTCATTTGTTCGGGAGGCATAGTCCAGTCTGTTGTTTGTCGGTGTCACAAACCATCTCGGGGATGCCGCCATCGTGTCCTCCTCGCTGGTTTGCGGTGACAGCATGCTGTTAGTTAAGGGAACGTTATAGTCTAGTCCAGACGTAGCTCCTGCGCTAGGGCGGAAACAGGACTTGGCATAAGTGCTGACGAATTGGTGCTGAAGGAAAGAATTAGCAAGAGCATATCTGGCACCGGGCACAAACTGAGCGTAGGTCGAGTCACTCGGTGATGGCGTCAACCGGTCACTATCGTAGCCTGTGTAGATTCTAGACATATCCAAAACAATCAATTAGGAAATTGAAAAATAATACAAATGAGAAAGACCTCAAATAAAACGTTTCCACAAGTATGAAGTAACAATGGCATACAATTATAAAACACATTTAAAAAGAACTCCAGAGGTCTTACACCATTAAGCCTAATTCAGCTCTAATAGTTTCTTACATTCGATGTAAAAAAAAACTAACTATTTGAAGAGCATATTGGCAAAAAAAATCGAACTTGTCTGTCCACGGTAATTCTGACAAGTAACCTCATAAATGTCCAATGGAACAAAAACATGCGTGTATCCAAATCCGTAATGCTTTTTCAATGATCGTTTACATCAGAATGTAGTCCTTAACTTAAAGCTGGTATTGAAGAAATCATTTTTTTTTAAACTATGGTTGTTTTAGGAGTGACAGTATCGTCACCAATAAAATGGGGGAAAGTCGTGCGTAAAGCAGTCTAATCTCGAAACAAACCACATTAAATGTGTTTATATTCGAGTTACAATTTGAGATTCGAATAATTCCAATAGAATACTGTTTAAATAATGTAAGGCTATTAAAAAATAACATGGGCTAGGCTAATCTATTTTTACTTACTTGTCATAATTGTCCCGAAAACCTTTTGCGAAAGGATTGTGGTCTATTTTCAGCTGTGTTATCTGAAAGAGGAAAATAACATTAAAAAGGCCTAGCCTACTGTAAATTTGTGAACCACTTTTACCCCATTAGGAAAAATGTTGCCTAGCCCCAATTAAGAAAATAAATCAATATTTGAAGGAACGAATTTCCTTACGTCTGTGTTCTGGTATGCTGTGACTGCAACGAATTGCGTCTCCGGGAACGTAAATGATTGTCTGGGTTGACTTGCGTTCTCGGCCCCATCCTCGTGCACCTCGACCACATTAAGACGGGGTTGGTACCTATGGAGGGACTGAACGACAACCATCTGAACAGAGGACATGAAAAACAGGTGTTAATTGGGGCATCTGTGATCATCTCTAGAGACAAAGAACAACTTGAAGATGATTTATTTTCACTAAATACAAAAAAATGTATGAGAATAAATTCTGAATTATTTCATACAATACGGTTGATAAATGCATAAAACATAATTTTGTAAATAAAATCTCTCAATGCAACGTCTCCAGACTTGAATATAGCATATTTTCAAGACCTCTTTCACCTTATATATGTATTTGGGACTGTACGAAATTAGGACCATATTAAAAACTTACCTGCCCTGCACTTTCCAATGCCCCTTTATTATTTGCCAACTTCAGTTTTCCAAAAGAAATTTCTTGACGCATCCAGTGCGCGCCGGTGTTCGGAGAGTCTGGATGCATGTAGGCCTTGTTCCCTATAAATTAATTATTGAAGACATTACTCACTTTTGTTGCCAGAAAACCTCACTTGGAGAGAATAGAAGGGGGAAAAGAAAAGTAAAATCACTTGCCTGTCCCATTCGAGTCAGCTTTGCCGCAGGGTACCCACTGTCCTCCTTGGAACCGCCAGTGATTAGGGTCAGCGAGACTGACGTCCACAAAAATATTGTAATTTGCCGTCGGATCAAGACCAGATATATTAAAGCTCAGGAATGGAAACATTCGTCTGGAAGTAGAAAAAAGATTAATAGGAATTTTATTTCCTTTACAAATTCCTAAATCCCGCAAAAAATTTACTTAGAGAACGAAATTAATTATAATTTGAACTATTGCTGTGGCCATAATTTGTTAGTAAACCCCACGCGGTTTTAATAAACACGTCAATCTACTTCGTCCAAATAAGTACGGCAGTTTGCCCACTATGTTGACATTAGCCAACATAACGGCAAGGGCGGCGAGAAATGGAACGGGTCAATACTCACCGCCCCTGTTTAGTGATGATCATCTCGGTTTGGTGCCTGTGAAACGTGAGCCACAGAGCCCTGTTGCAGAGATAAACTTGCGCTTTACCAAAAACCATCCCGGTTTGCATTGCTGAGCTCTTGTGGAAAGCACCTCCTTGGTGGCCATGCCCATATGGCTGGGCGTAAAAGTATCCGGGCGCTGGGAAGCCTTGAGGTGACGTGGTGGTCAAGAGGCTATTATATGAGCCTTGCGTGACCACAGGATGGTGTGCCATGTAGTGACCCGAACTGGTGATGGCAAGGGCCGGGTAGGTGGCTCCGTGCAGTGTCCGGTGTGGGAACATGGTACCAGGCGAGGTAGCAGACGCAGGCTGAGCTTGGCTGGGCTGAGACGAGGGATACCGTTCCTCTGTAGATCCATGGAAGGTATGACGAATGTCACAGACGGTCTCTTGAGCAGACTGCCTCCTGCTTCCCTTGTCGCCGTCACCAAATGAGTCCTCCGAGTCGATAAAGTCGTCTGCTTCTGACGGATTTGTCATCCCTGTGGTTTCTTTATTAGAACGTGTTAGGTTCCTCTATTCAGTTCAGCCCCTCACTAGAGGAGAGCAGAGGGTGGTACTGGGTAGCGAGTTCAGACGTGTCTGAGCTGTGGTAGTCGCTATCCATATTATTGGGCGTTGGATGTTGAGATGCGAAGATACTGGAGCTGCGCAAGTAGCATTACGCGCAACACAAAAAACAATTTGGTTAAGGTTACGCGTATCACATGTAGGGAATATGAACTCTAAATACGCTTGGAACGAACCTAATGAAACGCCTACAGTTTTTACACTTTACATTACAGGAATAAGGTGAAGTAGCCTATATAACAGTTATAGATATTTCTCTGATCATGTTCGTTTTGCTGGACTGGAACAAAATACTGCTAATATTATACCTCTAGTACCATGTGGCAGGTAGATTATATATTTAAAACATATTTATAGCTAATGACAACATTCATATATTTCCTTTTTTTATCAGGAAGTATTACTCAATCTTGAAAGTGGGCATGTCTCACATCAAATGGGGAGGGTAATTTTAACGTGATTGGAAAACAAGGCTTCAAGGAGTATCAGAAGTGCCATCAACCATGGCATAACTAATTGAAAAATGACAGCTAGTGATAGCTGGCAGCTTGGCAAGATTCATAGGGTGTGTCAGAAATGGCACCCTATTCACAATATATGTGTACTAGATTTGACCAGGTAACTACATAAGGATTAGTGTGCCATTTCAGATACAGCCATTCTGTGTGTATGGACCAAAACGTTCTCTCAGACACCCATCTGAGACCAGCCAGTCAAACTGCAACACATCACCCATGCTGCTGTTCTGTATTATAAGGATACAAGTCCACAGCCCACCTTTCATACACATTTATTTTTTATAAAACAAAACAAAGTTAGAATATGAACAGTTAAATGCAAGAGGGGGGGGTTGGCTTCACTGAAAGACCACAGTATCCAACATGGCGGCTAGGCACTGAACGATGTTGGACGTCATCAGGACGTCGACGTGCTCCTCCAGGTGCCTCTTGGGATCCTGCGAGAAGAACACGGTAAACAGGTCAAGGAGGGTCATTGCAAATATTATACATGGGCATTTATGATGTAGCTCGCAAAACAGAGATTGTGTTCAGGTTACAGCGAGGACGGATACCTGCTTTCCGACGTTCTTGATGGCCAGCTGCTCAGGGGTCATCTTATCCTCCTCTTCGACCGCCTGGGGTAGAACACAGGAACATTGATTCTCACTCAGACGTTAACATTTAAAGCTGGGTTTTGTTCATTATGGCATGCAAAGGAAAAAAACTATTTGGAACAGAATACAAAAACATTTTTTTAAATTTTATTTGACCTTTTAGAAACACAAAACATACATCATACAAACATCAGTTGCATCACACCTGCCCAGAACACCATCACACATCTCCAGCGGCCACATCACTTTCCGCCACATGGCCTGAAACGCCAACATTTTGTTTCTCTCCCTAGCCCGCTCACTTTCAATATTTAAATAATAAATCATTTGATTTTTCCATTGTGTTAATGATGGCGGATTGATTGATGTCCAAGTTTTTTTCAAGATGAGTGATGAGAATAGAATCGTCCAACCCATCAGGTATCTCACTACACCCCCATATGCCATGCCCATGTCTTGGAAATTGGTGTTTCTGATTGGACAAGTCCAGGTAGTCCCTCCCTGTTGTAGTCCATTTTCTTAAATTTGAATACTAATGAACACCACCCGGGATAACTCATGTAGTTTGCCCACGCTGACCCCTGGTCTAAAAATAGTTCCAGGCCCTCCCACTTTCCCCTTCTGATCCCTGCCTGCTCACCTTGTTGTAGTTCTTGGCCAGCTCCAGCATCTCCTTGACGATGTTCTCATTGAGCTTGCAGTGCTCGCTGTAGTCCTGCAGGGTCAGGCCCTCCATCCAGCTCTTCTTGTGTAGGTTCAACAGCATCTGGGAGGTCAAGGATCAAAAGTCACTCAAGGATCATATGTTAAATGTGGCACATGCAACCAAGAGAGGATAGAGGCACCGTGTACATATTGTTATGGCGCACAGAAGATGACATCACCTGTCATTCAGGAGAACATACAGTAAGCATATTATGAAATGTCACTGTGGCAAAATCATAATTAACTCAAACTACAACAGTCAACAGTCCTCATCTTTTTCTGATATCATTCTATACTCCCCTTAAAACAGATGTCATAATAGATTTTCAGAAATGTTTCACACCTTTTGCTCGAGTTCATTTTTCCTGTAGTTGATGGTGATGGAGTAGTAATGCCTGTTCAGTCCATGGATCAAAGCCTTGGAGGAGGACAACAGATGATTGAAATAAGAATAGAAACTCTACATTCACGTGCATTTAAAAACACAGAGCTGGTCAGAGGCTCCATGGTCTTACCTGGATGGAGGGCTTGTTCAGATGCCCCAGGTTGGAGGTGGTTTGCCTGGGCTCGTGTCCCAGAACCATCATGTTGGCATTGATCAGCCGGAACGCATCGATAACAACCTGCCCAAAATAACAAGAAGGAATCACGTGTTATCTCACAGAGAAACGAAGTCCGTACCATTTGAAATTCAATTCCCGAACAGAAGAAGAAAAAACTGAAAAAAATTGAAAGAATGCCAAGTAAGTACCACACTCTGCTTTGGATCTAAGCCATGAGGGTAACGTTGTGTGTGAGAATACTGTGAAAGGGAGAGTAGATGACTGGGGAGGGAGGGAGGGAGATAGTGAACAGCAGATCAGGGACGGTACCAACTGCTGTAAGCAGGCTGTCACTCCAGATGTGTGTAAACGACACCGAAACCACAGCCTTGCCTGAGTGCAGGACATGTCCCTAGTCACATCCTATTACTAGACCCTGCGTTGCATCCTTCCAGGTGAGTAGACATTGCATAGCCATAGCAAGGCAAAGATATGCAACCATGCTTGGAGGGGCTCTGCCGGACCGTGGTTGTGTGTGAAATCATGACAGGTGAGTAGCTCACGGTTACAGTCATGTTAAAACATTGATGGATTTATGGTGGACCTGACTTTTGTTTACTAGGATGTCACCCTGAGACTTGCATCCATACATTTTACTACAAAGCATCGGAAATTAGTGTGTTGAAACACATTTAGCTGTTTTCTTTCACTGGTCCTGGCTGCATTAGCCAAGGATGAGGTACTTGACTTTTAATACCCGTGTCACTCCAAATTAACTCTAGGTTATCGTGTCTTACATGGAAATTGGACTCACGAACGAAAGGTGCCGAGCACCGTGAAACGACAGGCATTATTGTCATGTTCTGTGGTTATATTGGCTGCTCATTGAATGGACCATAATGGATTGTGTACAATGAGATTCCGAGTGGCAGACAGAGTGACGAGAGACAGTGAACGTGACTGGGAAGCAGGACACTGCCATGTTCTGAGCACATCAAGAGTAGGCTTCATCTTTCACAAGCAAGACTTGGCTGAGAGACACCTTTTTTCTCGAAGGCAGAGGCGGTGAAACCTGCTAAAAACACAAATATGTCAAAATGAAGATTGGCAAACGTGCCCTGGTATTTGTAAATTTGTAAAAATGTAATGTATATATTTTTATATTCTCTCTCACGCTTGGGTGGCAAAATATTAAAGACTAAAAAGGTTGTAAGCCATCCCCTCGGTCATCAACACACTACTCTTAATAGCAATCTAATTAAATATCTTTATGAGATCGCCTGTGCTTCGGAACCATTTCTAATGTAAAACATTGGGGAGCTAACTTTCATTTCTAGTGGTGCACTCTCCTCTGAGCGGAGATCACACATTGAGATGGAATTGGCTCTCACATTCACAGACAGCTCTGTGGAGGTGATAATAGACAGCTCCCTGCAGCACAGAGGCAGGAGCAGATGGAGGAAGTGCCATATGGGGCCCGTGAGGGTGGAAGAGAGAGAAAGAAACATAACAAGGAAAGGAGGGTGGTGGGGATGGGGAGTGGGGTGTATGATCAGTTCTAGATGAAGACGTCTCAATCCCAGGAGATCTATGAGTAAACAACCTTAGATGACTACACACGCTGTTAACACAAATCGTTAGAGATTTTAGCTTCCACCCAGTCAGTCAACCACTGATTTTATTATTGGATTGATTGAAGTTTGCACCCACAAGAAAGTCAACCTGTCACACAATTGGCATACAAATTAAATTAGAACATTGCTAAATATAAAAGATAATCAAATCACCAGTCCATTCACAGCATTGGCAGGTGCCATCACAATCATGGTGGTTCAGAGACGCAAACTGATGAAGGCCCAAAAAGGTGAGAAATATTTTTCACGGGGGAAAAAAAAATCTGTGTAAACGCCTGTTCATTTTCTGTATGTGTGCTGCACAAAAACCTGATAGTCACACCTCTACTCAATACAACACTCTACTCAATACAACACATTGAATTTAGCTTCACACTTTTTACTGTATAATAAAAAAGGCTACTGCAGAAAATAGCTGATTTGCTCATATCCAAAGGCCTACATATGATCGGGCAGGAGGAACGTAGTTAGGAATACAACTGCATAATGAGCTGCATTTTCATTGTGGCAGTAAGGGGAAAACACACTAGGCCTATATGAAACCATATTTAGCCTAGTCTTCAGACAACTTTAAATGCATAGCCTACACACACTCCTTACCTGCCACACACCCACCCTCCCAAATGTTAGGCACCAAACAGAATTTAAAGTGAAACTGTTTCATATCTGCCAAGTAACTCAAGCACTGTCAGACAGACAACCATAATATGAAAAATATAAAATTCCCAGTTTATGCTAGAAAACCAACTTTATAAGAGGTTTTAAAAATAGGCTATACTTGACTCAGAATTCCATGATGTATAATAAGGCATTATTGGCAGGATAGATGGTGAATTATATGAATCGTCCATTGAACTGCATCCAATACATTTCTTGGTGGTCCAGAAAATATTGCTATCAGGTTGTAAAGCAAAGCTGGCCTGGTACATCGTTTGTTGCCTCCACCCATTCAGGATGCACTGTTTCAGTTTCAATGAGTGAATATTTTCAACAAAAGCGGATGACTAACTAAGGCTGGGAATGTCAATACAATCAAACTATGCTGTCACACCATTCATCCTCCAACATCACGTTTCAGCATAATAATACACTTCCCCATGCCACAAGGATCTGTACACAATTCCTGGAAGCTGAAAATGTCCCAGTTCTTTCATGGTCTGCATACTCACCAGACATGTCATTCATTGAGCATGTTTGGGATGCTCTGAATCGATGTGTACGATAGCGTGTTCCAGTTCCTGCCAACATCTTCGCACAACCATTGAAGAGGAGTGGGACAACATTCCACAATCAACAGCCTGATCAACTCCACGCAAAGGAGATGTCACGCTGCATGACGCAAATGGTGGTCACACCAGATACTTACTGTCTTCTTATCAACACCCCTACCTTTAAAAAAAAATGGTATCTGTGACCCGATGAAATCCCTAGATCAGGGCCTAATGGGGCAGCACTCTGTTCACATCAGCAAACCGCTCACAAACACAACGCCATACACGTGGTCTGCGGTTGTGAGGCCGGTTGGACATACTACCAAATTCGTTGGAGGTGGCTTATGGTAGAGAAATGACCATTCAATTCTCTGGCAACAGCTCTGGGGACATTATTACAGTCAACAAGAAATGTGAACCGCTTTGCGAGCTAGCTCTTTTGAATTTGAACGACATCCACAGTAAGCATATCGCTTAGTTCCGTTTGTATATATTTTGCATCAATCACATGGGCGGGCAGGCAAGTTTCCATTCAGTTGTCAAAACGTGAGTTGGGACAAGCATACATTGACAGGCAAGCTGCAGAAGGACGAGCAGGCTACTATTCCCCATCATTTATCAGTGCAATTGAGACGGCCAACTAGCTGAAAGTTTGAGAGGTTTTATCTAAATGTTCCCTCGTTAGATTTCAGCTTATCACGTTCTGGCTAGCTAGTTGTTGATCTTATTGTCGTTGATGTGCATAGGCAACAGGACTGAAGTTGCCAAATGTAAGAGGACTCCTGTGGTATTTACATATTTGCAGAAATAATCCATCCAGATGTATTTTATGGCTTTTGGCGTATGCGTTCTAATGATAAAAAGTCACGCTGCTGCTACTTCCTGTAAACACACAGTCCAGTTCAAAATGAATGACTGCAGGCCCACGTGGCAAATGGCTTATTTGCATATAGGCCTACTGTAACTGATTGGCTATGGCGCACTGATCTGCGAAGACTTCAGGTTTTATTTACTGCAGCGTCTTAATTATCCAAACGCACAGCCGCTTCCCCACTTTTCACAAATGCCTTAATATAAGCCATTCCCAAACATTCTATGAATTTATGAAAACGACCGTATCTAAGCGCTCGCTTGTCAGAAAATGTAAAACAACGGTGTCATTCTTCCTGGGGGTGTATATGATCAGATTTGAATAAGATTTCATGTTGCTAAAACGCTGTCAGTTACAATTTAAGGAACACCAGAAAAAGAGTGCCATCCAAAATGTGCATAGCCATGGTACCATGTTAGCTAGTCAGGTAACATCACTAAACAAGGTTGTTTGTTATCAAACCAAAAACATGGGCCCTTGAGTAGTTTAAAACCGCATGCGTCATGGTTAAAGACATTGTACACGAGAGGGCGTGCTGAACTACTTTAGCAAGGCTGTGCCTTGGTTATTATGTACGAGGCAGAGCACCGTAGATCACCAGTCATGTTAAAAAGTTGTTTTGCACAACCGAGTTGATTTTCTACAACCAGTAACCAATTAAATACGTAAAAATATTTCTATAAATTAATTCATAGGCTACTATTTCATCCCTGACGAAAATATCGACCTAGTCCCGACACATCTACGGTTGCTAGCCAAGCCGGCTGTTCATTCCATCAGTTGTTGCAAACCAAATGGTATAAAGTCTAGATGCCTTTTACAGTGAAGATCCAGGTAATGAATTGTCTTACTGACAATTACTTCTCCTTGCATCCAGTCTAACATTTAGTTTTCAACAACGAAGGCTTTGTACAAACGTTTGTCTCTTGACATTTATAATTGTATTTTAACCCCCCTTTCTGATCTTGTCTCATCGCTTCAACTTCCGAACTGGCTCGGGAGGCAAAGGTTGAGTCATGCGTCCTCCGAAACATGACCCTCCAATGCTTGTTTTGACCAACCCCTCGTAGACGAAATTACCTCAAATGTGCGCTCATGGTAGAAAGTAGCTCCGGTAATGTGGAGCATAACCTTTGAGTGGTTTGGTATAGAATCTCACGGCGTTCAGTGATGTAAAGGCACAAGTAGGCCTTTCACTGTGCTCTTTTTTTCCTCTATAGCAGTGGCACTCAGAGGCTGCGTGACAGCAAAGCCTAGTCAGACCGGCCTGCTTGCTCTTACAGGTGAAATGAAAAGATACTATCCACTTCGCTCACCCTGTGAGCCACTCCAATAATTAAGCAAATGTAACAGAAACCCTATCACTGTCTGCACACACCAGCTCTCCATCACGGCTAAATTACATTTTAAAAAACTGACGGCGATGCGCAGATAGTATGGCGTGAGAAAAGCAGCCGAGTAGGCTAACGCAAGCTGGTTGCTCACAACAGTCACATGTGATATTGCATGAAACACTCATTCTGATATGACATCACGCTCGGATATTCTATTTGTAGGACGCATTCTGTTCTCAGTTATTCATTTCAATAAGCGAAGCATACACCATTATTCATTGAAAAGAGTATTGGGACATCACGCTGTTGTGCAGCTACCTGCCTGCGCTACCATGCTGGGTTTAGTAATACAGCATCCAAGTCACTCCCTCGCTTCCTCCAATGCATATACGTGTTCCAGTAGGTTATTACACCCACAGTAAAGTAAGCCGAGGCAAGCGTGTGGTAATGTTATCTTGCCAACTTAGATGCTAATGTAGCTAGCTAACATTAACAACTGTGTAATAATTTGCGCCATAGGAACATACATCCTTCTTATCAACTATAATCACAGCACTATTTTGCAGCCATGTTGCATTCCAAATTTCCCAATCAGACCCCCACAGACAGTTATTTTTATGGATCTACAAAGTTCACGTGGATGACCTATTTTGAGAACAAAAATTTGGGCCATGAGTAGTTTAAAACAGCCCGCATCCTGGTTAATGAAATTGTATACGAGAAGGAGTGCTGAACTACTTTTTTAGCACCGCTGTGATGAGTTGGCATCCCTATGGTTGTTGGACCTACCTTTCCTTTCACGCTCTGGATGGGGTCCACCACCACGGCCACGGCTCTCTCCGACAGGGCCTCGAAACTCTGCTGGGTGTTGATGTCAACACCGGACAGCCAGCAGCCAAACCCGGGGTGACTGTGGTACCAGCCAACCACCATCTCTGGTCTAGTTGGAGGAGCCACAGCAATGAACCACCTCAATTATTTTAGTTCCACACTATTACTGCACAGATACCTTTCTTCATGTCTATTTTACACATTTCGTTTTATTGTTAGAAATGACATTTTTCTGTTTTTAGTGTATCCTGGAGTGTAGAGCATTTACAGTGTGACTTTGTCCGGTAGAAGCTATGCCAAATCAACAGTCGTGTTCTAACTAATATGTTTTATATTAGTAAGTCGTCCATATGCATTTACCTGCCAGTCTGCTTAAGCATATCCAACATTTTAGCTTGGAAGACGGGGTCCACGGCCTCTACACTGACACCCTGTTGGGGAGAGAAATGCTATTACGCAAACACGGATGGAGAATACATCACACGCATAACTGTAGAATTACTCAACATTGCCCTGCGAGGTCTGTTAGGGGAAATGACTGAGAAAACGTACAGTTCCTGACTGCGGCATGGCGAACACGTCAATCACTCGCACAGTGTAGTCGTCCACAAACTCGCCCAGCATCAAACCCATGACCTCCATGGGCACACCGGCACGCCCATGCTTCAGCATCTGAATGAGATGGACATACATGGTGAGACGTAGACGCCATGGACACACATCATGTAACTAGTTGGTATAAAATGGCAACTGTTTATTTCCTTCTTACCTTGAGCAGTGCCAGTGAGGAGATGTACACCTGCTCTGCAGTGTCTACGGCGGGGGCGTCTGTAGGTGGGCCCTGGGGGGGAAATAACCGATTTTAGGCTATAGTTTATCACACAGAGCTGATTGGGATGACAAAATACAGCTTCACTGGAGTTTATAATATACTAGTATTATATTATTGACAAACTGATGATCATTGTTTAAAGGGAGACTCAGCGAAATGACTTTGCCACGAGCGGCACCGCAGATATTGAGATGAGTGAGATGCAAGACTTCGCTCTCAGTGTCTGCGCATATCCACAGGGAAGTTGAGCCTCGTGCTTCAACCCTCTTAGTTGTTGCGGAAATTGAGCCACTATGCTGTTTACTTTCTGCTTCTACGTCATATCGTTGAGTCTACCTTTAACATTTTGTTGACAATAAACACCACCTGCAATTTGACATTAGCCTAGCCACTAGCCAGTGAAAAACCCAGCAGCATCACACCAGTTTGAGTGTCAAGAACTGCATTTGGCACCTACTACTATACCCCATTCAAAAGCACTTAAATCTTTTGTCTTGTCCATTCACCCTCAATGGCACACAGTCACAATCCATGTCTCAATTCTCTAAAGGCTTAAAAATCCTTCTTTAACCTGTCTCATCTCCTTCATCTACACTGATTGAAGTGGATTTAGCAAGTCACATCAATAAGGGATCATAGCTTTCACCTGGTCAGTCTGTCATGGAAAGAGCAGGCGTTCCTAATTTTTTGTACACTCAGTGTATGTTCAATATCCTGAAAGTAATATTGTAATTTAAATGGTGCTCTGAAGCCCTGCATGTCAGAGAGGGAGAAGTTAAAAGAAGACACCCCCCTCTTTTTAACACCTCTGTGGGATGCCAAGGCAGCCACTTACTGGAGGTGTTAATTGGCAAATCCAACGCCAGTCGGGAGCAAGCTCCTCATTGGCCTCGCCTCGCAAGGCTTGGCCGCTATGAACACAACAAAGTGGGCTCTTTTCTTTTCTCTTACCAAAGAGCGCCCCGGGCCCTTGTGATTGGGCAGGGCTACACTAAAAACATGTTCCAACAAAGCATGCTCGATAATAGCGCAAGGGAGACAATGCAGTGGTTAGGTGGCCTACACCATAATTCTTTACTTTCAATTAGGCTACTTAGAATTTGTTAATACATATTGAACAGAATGCCTTGACAATCTATTCTCATGGCAGAGAGGTATTTGAGGGAGGCAACCTCTCTGCATCTCAGTGCAAGAGGCGTCACTACAGCCCCTGGTTCGAATCCAGGCTGTATCACAGCTGGCCATGATTGGGAGTCCCACAGGGCGGCACACAATTGACCCAGGGTCGTTCAGAGTTGGCCGTCATTTGTTCTTAACCTAGTTCAATAACGGTTAAATAAATAAAACAAAATACATTTTTATAACAATAACTCTTAACCTGATTGTGTGGACTATAGACCACACAACATACTAACATTCACGATATTTAAGACAGCTGAGCTGTGCCAGGTCCTTTTCAGTCTGTGAATAAGAGCAACAAGGTCTACCCGGGCTATAGCCTCTCACTTTTCATTTGTAGTCGCTTCTGCCTATTCCAACTCAAGTCAGAATCACTCCCTGTTCGGTGATCAGGGATAAGATAGGTGTTGTAGATATATAGCTAGGATAGTTATAGCCCAATATTGGGGCTCTGATTCATTATTGAGTTAATGAGACAAGGTCTGAAGGCATTCCATAGCAACAGCGTGTGAGATAAGTCATGGCTGAAAACACACCTGACCCAGTCCGGGCATTCCTCCTCCAAGCCTCAGCAGCCTATCCATTTCTGTTGAGGGAAAACACAGCAATGAATGTCAACCCTATTTATCATCTTCAACCCTATTACTTTCTAAACAATATGCATTGTTGTTGATTCGTAAACTACAAAACAGTTGTTAACCCCTTTAACCAAAAGGCAGTCAAAAGAGCAGGATGGAATGACATGGCATAGTTTGCCAGTTAACGTTAACTGTCAGAAGACATGGTTTTGTGACCATCTGTTTCACATGTAGCCAGCTGATTTTAATGATTAATCTGGAATGTCTGCTTTCATACAGTATCATCTAGCTATTCTTCCTGACTATTATATAACTAGATATATTAAATTGTCTCATCAAATTATTGATGACAGTAAAGTGACTACGCTAACTAACGACGTTGACAGTTAGCTACATATTATAGACAGCTAGATGATTAACGTTAGCCCAATAAGTTAATGTTATCCGCCAGAACAAAGAAAATAGTGTTAAACGCGGGATAACATCAAATTCTTTATAAAAAGAGTGGTCTCTGTCAACTAACCAACATGTTTGACTAAGTTTGCTAACGTTAACCAGATAAACTGCCTTAGCTCGCTTGCTAGCGGTAACGTTAGCGACAGTTAGCTAGCTAACGATAGCTCTTTCATTACACGCGACAGTCGAGAAAAAAAACTGACTACATAGCAACTTCTTCGGCACGGATTAATTGTTGCTAGGGCAGTGATATAAACATTTGTGGGAGTGGGATCTTACCTGTTCAAGATGTGAAAATGTTGGAAAGAATAGTCGTGTGTGCTAACTATTCAAGTCTCGCTTGCTACAATGAATCAGCCAGAATTCCTCAATCAAAACAAATTCGTCGGAACATTGGGTATTTCCGGCGCCTTGATGACCACTTCCACTCTCCGCTACATTCTGCTGTAGGTCGTTTTCTAGAAGCAAGGGGGAGCTGACTGCAGCTGAATCACTGTCCCTTAAGCTGCACCAGCCAGTAAAGCAGTATATGCATTTAGTACAGACCCAAATTGATGCTCAAAGCTCCAAATATTAGTGTGATACAAACTAGGCTAACAAACCTGTTCCAACCTTTGGGACAATGCATTATTACCATTGTCCCTAGCTACCAATGTGGGCATCCTAGTGCAGCCTACTATAATTGTCACATCATACGATTATATTCCCCTAAGATTTGTAGCTTGTTTGTCGTGCAATGACTAAAAGCTGTTTTTGTTCTGCTTCCCTTCTCACATAATATATAACTGTTGGTCCCCCCATTTCCATCCCTGGGGATTTGACACCTTGTAATTAGCTTCTTACTACACCCCCACAATGGCTCCCATTCTCTACTCTTTATGGATTTCTAGTATAACCAACATTTGGGTGGCAGGCAGACATAGCCTACACAGAATGAGGACACGTCCCAAAACAGTCAAGGATGATCCACAGTTGTGGAACATGTTCTTTGGTATCAAGTCAAGACCGACCAATAGCTGATATTACAGATATTACCAAAGTGTACAATAGATGTAATAAATTGGTTTAGGCTACAGAACCATTGTCAACAATGACAAAGAAGATGGGGGCAATATGATCACCACTTAACAATCACACATACTTTATCTAATGTGCCAGTTGCTGTACATCTCTACATCTATTCTTGGAAGGCCGTACCTCAGCATCAAAGAGGGAGTCAAATAGTGAATCACACTCAATTAGTGTAATAACAGTCAAGATAATTACACAAGAAAACTACCAGGGAGAAGAAAAAAAACACCTAGTGATCACATCTGTCGCACGGAATGCGTGTCAGCCATTAAATTGTCTATCTCTGTCTGAGGTGTATCACCTAGCCGCCATGTCCCCAGCTAATCAGTGGAGGTGTTGGGAGGAGAACGTTTGTTTCTCTCTCCATCTACACCTCCCTCTAGAACGCCTGTCACATCAGCGGAGGGGAAAGGTCACCCCAGCGCCATCTGCTCAAAGCGGGGCTCCTCTGCCAAAAGAAGCCAACCACACACTATGCAGTAGAGTAGACCAATTAAAAACAACGTTGCCTATTTCGTTCAGAAAAATGTATGAATGTGTCTCTCCCAATTCCTTGTAAGTGAGTTGGATGTGGAGTGCATAGTGACAGTCAGGTGTTTTAAAAAAACAACAACCGTTGATTACTTCCGTAAATATCTCAGAATGTGCTTCAGAGCACAATTATTTTGCATTGGTGTCAAAGGGAGAGAGGTGAGTAAGTGTCATCTTTTAGTCAAATCAATAAATGTGTTTATATCAGAGTGTATGTTGGTATTTGGCTGCTTCTGCAGAGGAATCAAGGGAAAATGCTACGGGACTTTTACAACGTAACAACTAATGTAAATTATACTGTATAAAAACCAAGACGACATGTTGGCTATAAAACTCTATTTGTGGTCTTCCACTCATATAAACCCATAGTGAATAGTTCAAGTTAGACATAATTCAGAAGATAGGTTAAAAAGGTCCAATGCAGCTGTTTTTATCTCAATATCAAATCATTTTCTGGGTAAAAATGAAGTACCTTACTGTGATTTTAATTGAAAACATGGTCAAAAAAGAAACAAAAATAGCTTTTTAGCAAAGTGATATTTCTCAAGCAATAATTTTGCTAGGACTGCCTGGGAATGGTCTGAGTGGGTACAGGAAAACTGAAAACTAGCTGTTATTGGCAGAGAAGTTTGCAACCCTCTTTCTTATTGGTCTATTAAATAATTTACCGCCTGTTGAGGTCACCAGGCAGGCCAAAACTCCATACCATCAAAACGGTCATGGCGAGAAAGGCTCCAGCTTTTGTCAAATTCATGTAAAAGTTGCCAACCTTAACCTAATTCTCCTAACCTGCTACGAAAAGTCAAGTCTGACGTTAACTTGACGAAAGCTAGATCCCTTCGAGCCATCACCCACTCAAACAGGTCTCACACTAAAAGGGCATTATAATTACTTTCATAATTTCACAGTATTATTCCAACCTGATAGTGTGGAAATATAATTATATTCAGTGTCCAAAGGTCATAGAGTGGATTGCGAGCAGTTCCTCATATTTCTGCTCCAATCAGAAATCGACTTTCATCCTGACTCCACTGTGACTGGTCCTTCTGTCTTCTTCCTCCACCGTGGGAAAGTTTCAAAATGGCCACTCCCCAGTGTACTGTATGTACAGGGCAGAGAAGCCCAAGGCCGTCAGTGCAGTCACCAGTACAGTGAAGAGCTTCTGCCACCACAGGCAGTGGTCCATCTTCTGTTCCAGCCTGGAGCTACTGGCCATCAACTGAAGGAGCTGGGGGAGGATCAGAGGGCACCAACGGCATATTCATTAGGCACCAAATGGAAGAAAACAGACCGAAACATAGTAGGACTACCTGCCCTTGTCCCGTAAGTAATGCCCATTTTTGTCTTCAGTTGCAAAACATTTAAAGACACTTTCCCTTCCATATGGAACACGACCCAGGTGAAGTATCAGACCTTTTTCAGACCACAAACTGAACTGACTTCAGATGGACTTGATAGATTGAACATTTAAGCATGCAAAGATAATAGTACATATGTAATTGTCCTATTGAGACATTTGCATAATAAGTGTGTGTGTGTGTCAGTGTCTGTCGCCCGAGGTCACAACTCACCGTGGTGTGCATGTCTTGGTAGCTATTGGTCTCCATTTTGTGAGACCTGTCAGTCACAGGGCTGAGTGCCGACTTGATGCCCTCTAGCATTCGACACCGCAGCCTGAAGGTAAAGAAAATAGAAGACCATTGGTGAACAGTCCTTACACATGCATCCTCGAGGCCTAGTTGCCTTTGGTGACAGTCAACAAACCAATACTCATAAAACTGGTTTGAGTTGTGTTCTGTGCGTGTAATAGATGGTGCTACCTGTGCTCCATTATTTTAGCCTTTGGGACACCCTTCCAGAACTGGGCGAGGTCTGTGCTCCCCCCACCGCTACATGGCTCCATCTCAGCAGCCATGATTAAGAAGCGGTCCTGAGGAGAGCACAGGGACCCTGAGAGCCAATCAGTGAGGAGGGAATTCGACCACAAACAATTAGAGGACAGCAACAATTCCACATGGGCTAGTCCTTGACCTTCTCAAAACCTGAATGATGTGTTTATATTACATAGAGACAGAGGAGATGGAAGAATTAGGGCTACGATATGTAGTACCTCCATGCAGGGACACAGTGATTTCCATACTCTTGCCCGCCCCACAGCTGCTATTGCTGGGCTTCACCCTGTACTTCTCTGGGGCTGTGGTCCGCACCTGCGGCAAAACACAAACAAGGCTGCTCTCATACAAGTATATTGTAATGATGCAATCACACACTTAAAAAGAGCAACATGAGAACTGACCTTGAAGGCCACTTGGTTTTTGGTGACATTATTAAGCATGATCGGACATCTCTTCTCACCCTCTCTGTGGCCAAAGCACAACTCATCATCAGGACTGGAAAGAGAGAGCGAGAGTGTGGGAGCCACATATCATCTCCGTCTAGCACTTAGTGTAAACAGTTGCCTCATAACCTTAAAAGGTAGTGTGAGGTCTGTGGTTGGAAACTATGTGACTCAATACGTTTCGGAAGTGCTTAAACTATACTGTATGTATCAGGTCAAATACACAGAATCCAAAGCTAACCTGATATAGAGTAAGGTGCCTTTGAAAGTGACGGTTGGCCTACGGGATCCTTTCCATCTGATGGAGCCATCATTGTCCCCATCCTGGGCCAAGTATACCTGCCTCAGACAAAGTCAGAGAAATCAAGGACACTAATTGTTACTGTTGTTGATATCATTCAATGCACTTATGAGATTTGAGAGTGTAACAAAGTTCAGTATTAAAACCAAGGGGTGTCATAAGGGGAATGAAGGACAACATTTCTTGTTCTGAGTATAGGAGAGCTCGGCTCCAGGGTGTCCTTGGCCTCCAGGTCATCATCCTTTGACTCAGTGTCATCCTCTTGTCCAGTCTCTGATATGGGGTTCTGGAAGACGTCATCAGGCAACGGTGGGTAACTGAATTTGAATGGGTCCTGGGAGAAAATGAGAGAAGAACTCCATAAATACATTTATTTATCCTTGTAGTATAACGTACTGGTGATGAATTCTGGAAAGGTGTGTGTATGTATACAAAAGAGTATTGGTTTATGTACTGTATGCATGATACCAGCAAATGGCGTTGTTTGTATGTATGCGAGTATGTGTGTGTGCAAAGACACAGCAGCTTTAAATGAGAACGTGGATGTATGACTCTTGTATATGTCGGTCATGTGTCTGCCTTGTGCATCATATGCACTGTACCGAAAGCAACGTGCATGCATGTTGTCATGTTAGCCATTGTGGGTCATTGTGGCCATTGAGCGGTAAGTTACACACAGTTCCTCCCATGTAGGACGGGAGGTTCTCCCTATCAACATAGTTCTGGATGTCACTCTTGGACACAAACTTCAGCTTGTCGATGGCGTCTTGACTGAGCATGTTCTTCACCATCTTCCATGCCGCTATATACAGAAGATGGGGGGAGTGTAGTTAGTAGCATTGACTGCAACAGTGACATTGAGTGGAAGCATAGCAATTTCTTCTTTAAGTGACTCACCATTCATGATCCATGGCATCTCGTACATGAGCATTTTGGCTGAAATGAGATAGGACACATAAATCATAACATGATTCATTTGACATTCTCTGTAGACAATAAAGGCATGCAATTGGGTCCACTGAGTCCTTTAACGCTATGGGACCAAATGCACCAGGTGGAAGCCATAGGCGGCTGGTGGCAGCTTAATTGGGGAGGACAAGCTCATAGTAATGGCTGGAAGGGAATTGATGGAATGGTATCGAACCCATGGTTTCCATGTGTTTGGTACCATTCCATTTACTCCATTCCAGCCATTACTATGAGCCGTCCTCCCCTCAGCAGCCTCCTGTGTTGGAAGCACACCAGAAGAAATGGATACTTACAAAGCAATCTAGGGTAATACACTTGGAAGCAATTGATTATATATTTGATGAAATCCATGTCCTATACAAGAGAAAAGAGAAGAGAGAATTCCTATCATTCAAATAAATATTTTCAACAAATAAACCAATATATCTTTCACCCTGGCATGCGAGGAGAAACTTGTTTTGAAAGCACACAACTGTACTGCATGTCTCCTGCCATATTTTGAGCCCCAAGCTAAGACATGACCCAGATTGGGCAACAGAGAATACTTTGTCTCAATGTCTTCCAGACACTGCTTCTGTTTATACCATCTTACGCTCCTAAGAAACCACTTCAGAGAGAAAAATGTTAGAATACAATTAATAGTCAGCATCTAGTATTTCAGAGCTTGCCATCTACTACATGTTTGTGCTTGTCATGCGCAGTGCACTGTACATAATATGGAAAGGAAATAACAGAACATGCATGAGTGTAGAATAGGTGAGGATAGTTCAGGTTTACCTTAGTGGGTCTTCACAAAGGTAGTTTAAAATCACCCAAAGACAAGCATTAGTTTGTAAAGATCCACTCAGTGACTTGTTAACACAAAATGTTTGGACATTGACACCAAGCTCCACAACACAAATCGGCTAGAGGGGAATGACATCTTACAATGCAGCTTAGACCCACTTCGGACATGTCAAAGATCATGGTGAGGGGAATCCCTGGTTCCCGCCGGGCGTAGCTCTCCAACCAGAAGGCCACGTACCTTTTCTTCTCCGTCAACATCTTCACATCCTTCACGTGCAGCTTAACCCTGAACCAGACTGGGCAGACAGCATATGGGTAATCATCAGACGCCTTCAAGGCAGAGACCCAAATAGCTCAAAAAGACAAACTGTAATCACCCATACAAAAATTCAAGATTCCAATCTCAATCCTAACTTGAACTGTGTGTGCACCTAAATCAGGAAACTACAATCTGAATAGTGAGATGCATAGAAAAATGATCACAGCACCCCAAAGAAAGGATGAAGCTTTTACAAGAGATAAAATGTTGATGGTGGCCATAAATGAGGTATTTCAGAAACAACATTTTCACAACAGAACCTTCTTGATTGGCAGTGAGCACAAATGTTGAAAAAAAAAAAAAAAAACCTACACAGTTTGTTGCCCTCTTTATCATAGCCATGGAGATAATGCATGCCAGACTCAAATAGAGACTTTTGAACAGAGCTTTCGTTGATGTCTGGAAGAGAAAGAGATATATATAAAAGAAAATGAATCAAACCGGACTATCAATGCAGTCTATAAGAATAATAATACATCATTCTTATATATTATACTTATATAGCACTATTCATTACATTATATATAGGACTATTCATTACATCTTATCAACACCATCATGTTCAACTAGTGGAAGTATGTCAGCAATTTGCAGAATGCACAATAATCTGGTATGTGTTCTAGCCATCTATTCTACTGTTCTTTGTTGAAGCTATATGTTCATTAATACAGCTATACAGTATGGGACAAGGCCATCAAGTCCCTGTAAAGGCAAAGGTCAATCCACCATTCAGTTTGAATTCTTTTCTCCACTGAAGACTCTCATCGATCATCTTCAAGGTGTCCTCCACCTCAAAGTGGCGCCACTCCAGATAACCATCAACCAAAACATCATCCTTCCATAACCTGTCCACATCCCTGGAGTCATACTTGTCTGATGAGTCTGTGGGAAAATGGATGTCGCTCAGTACTATTACTCTGTGCGTTTGTGTGGTACATTGAATCCAGTTGAGCTGCAGTGCACTGCTTCGGGCTTAAAACATGTGTGATAGTTTCAGGTTAAAATACTTGACTTATGATTGGTATGGACAACTATGCAGCATCAAAACAGTGGCATATACTGAATACACACACACACACACACACACACACACACACACACACACACACACACACAGGTTGATATACACTTCAAAAGGTGTAAATGCACATGGATTTCAGTGTTCTCAGGAGAAATGTTTGCTGTTGTTGCGCAATCCTACTTTAGTCTACAGTCGTGGCCAAAAGTTTTGAGAATGAAAATTGATATTTGTGTCAAAGTCTGCTGCCTCAGTTTGTATGATGGCAATTTGCATATACTCCAGAATGTTATGAAGAGTGATCAGATTAATTGAAATTAATTGCAATGTCCCTCTTTGTCATGCAAATTAACGGAATCCCCAAAAAATATTTCCACTGCATTTCAGCCCTGCCACAAAAGGACCAGCTGACATCAAGTCAGTGATTCTCTCGTTAACACAGGTGTGAGTGTTGACGAGGACAAGGCTGGAGATCCCTCTGTCATGCTGATTGAGTTCGAATAACAGACTGGAAGCTTCAAAAGGAGGGTGGTGCTCAGAATCATTGTTCTTCCTCTGTTATTAATGGTTACTTGCAAGGAAACACGTGCCGTCATCATTGCTTTGCACAAAAAGGGCTTCACAGGCAAGGATATTGCTGCCAGTAAGATTGCACCTAAATCAACCATTTATCGGATCATCAAGAACTTCAATGAGAGCAGTTCAATTACTGTGAAGAAGGCTTCAGGGCGCCCAAGAAAGTCCAGCAAGTGCCAGGACCGTCTCCTAAAGTTGATTAAGGTGCGGTATCGGGGCACTACCAGTACAGAGCTTGCTCAGGAATGGCAGCAGGCAGGTGTGAGTGCATCTGCATGCACAGTGAAGCAAAGACTTTTGGAGGATGGCCTGGTGTCAAGAAGGGCAGCAAAGAAGCCACTTCTCTACAGGAAAAACATCAGGGACAGACTGATATTCTGCAAAAGGTACAGGAATTGGACTGCTGAGAACTGGGGTAAAGTCATTTTCTCTGATGAATCCCCTTTCCGATTGTTTGGGGAATCCGGAAAAAAGCTTGTCCGGAGAAGACAAGGTGAGCGCTACCATCAGTCCTGTGTCATGCCAACAGTAAAGCATCCTGAGACCGTTCATGTGAGGGGTTGCCTCTCAGCCAAGGGAGTGGGCTCACTCACAATTTTGCCTAAGAACACAGCCATGAATAATGAATGGTACCAACACATCCTCCGAGAGCAACGTCTCCCAACCATCCAGGAACAGTTTGGTGACAAACAATGCCTTTTCCAGCATGATGGAGCACCTTGCCATAAGGCAAAAGTGATAACTAAGTGGCTCGGGGAACAAACATCAATATTTTGGGTCCATGGCCAGGAAACTCCCCAGACCTTAATCCCATTGAGAATTTGTGGTCAATCCTCGAGGCGGGTGGACAAACAAACAACCCACAAATTCTGGCAAACTCCAAGCATTGATTATGCAAGAATGGGCTACCATCAGTCAGGATGTGGCCCAGAATTGAATTGACAGCATGCCAGGGCAGATTGCAGCATGCCAGGGTGTCCTCGGATGGGGCCACAGTGTCTCCTGACCCCTCCTGTCTCAGCCTCCAGTATTTATGCTGCAGTAGTTTGTGTGTCGGGGGGCTAGGGTCAGTTTGTTATATCTGGAGTACTTCTCCTGTCCTATTCGGTGTCCTGTGTGAATTTAAGTGTGCTCTCTCTAATTCTCTCTTTCTTTCTTTCTCTCCGAGGACCTGAGCCCTTGGACCATGCCTCAGGACTACCTGACATGATGACTCCTTGCTGTCCCCAATCCACCTGGCCGTGCTGCTGCTCCAGTTTCAACTGTTCTGCCTTATTATTATTGGACCATGCTGGTCATTTATGAACATTTGAACATCTTGGCCATGTTCTGTTATAATCTCCACCCGGCACAGCCAGAAGAGGACTGGCCACCTCACATAGCCCGGTTCCTCTCTAGGTTTCTTCCTAGGTTTTGGCCTTTCTAGGGAGTTTTTCCTAGCCACTGTGCTTCTACACCTGCATTGCTTGCTGTTTGGGGTTTTAGGCTGGGTTTCTGTACAGCACTTTGAGATATCAGCTGATATACAAAGGGCTATATAAATACATTTGATTTGATTTTGATTTGATTGCAGAGGTCTTGAAAAAGAAGGGTCAACACTGCAAATATTGACTCTTTGCATCAACTTCATGTAATTGTCAATAAAAGCCTTTGACACTTATGAAATGCTTGTAATTATACTTCAGTATTCCATAGTAACATCTGACAAAAATATCTAAAGACACTGAAGCAGCAGACTTTGTGAAAATTAATATTTGTGTCATTCTCAAAACTTTTGGCCACGACTGTACTCTATCCACAAACAGCTGTTCCAGGGCAACAAGTAGAAACCAGAGCGCTCACCTTGTGCATATTCGATACGGAATCGTTTTCTTGTTTCCTCTATTTTCTTTTGAATGTCCTGTTTGAGAGGAAAGATTTCAAAAATATCGCCAATTCTTCAAATGTTTCAACTAGAATGTCAACTTTTACTGTTATTATTAGGCTTACCTGCTCTGATAAAGCCGATCTTGCGTCCGTCATACTCAAAAGACAAACCAAAACCAGTTGGTTCAGATGTGTGCCTGACGCGCTGTCTGGGAGGAAGTAGACCATCATGTTTCAACATTTCAGCTGTTACAGACGAACTGACACTCAAAATGCTTAAAAGCCACAATGTCATTTCGACAGTCTGGCCCTGCCACTTTGATTGGCAAAGGCAAAATGGATGCAATGATTGTACAGTATGAGGTTGGATAGTTTACAACATATTTTGTAGTCAACACTGAACACTCAAACATTCTAATGACAACAAAAACAAATAATTTAATTTGGACTACAGCTGTAGCAGAGCACATGTATGACGCACAAATTGCATATAAAATCTTCGGCACCTGTGTGTGTGTGTGCCACTGCCAATTGACAGGTGAAGTTCTCTAGACCAGAGTTTTACCAAACCTGGTCCTCGTCCTGGGCCCCCCCATGGCTGCACGTTTTGGTTTTTGCCCTTGCGCTACACATCTGATTAAATAACCGACTTGCTCTCTATGTATTAGTTTGAACTACTATCCACTAGGTGGCACCATGTAGTCGTGAACTAAATAGCTTCTTTTTTTCAAAGGCTTCTGGGATATTTTTTTCTCCCTGTTCTTGGTTGCCGTATGCGTTTGTCAGCGTTTGAGTGTACTGCACTAAATGAAGGTAACGAGCTATATACGTTATAACGTATCGTGCATTTATTCACAATGAGTTACCGTCTGTAATAATGTTATAGCTATTGACGTTTGAGGACATATCTATTTTATTTCTGGTGTGTGTCTAACCGCCAGCTGCCTCCATCTTTGTTTTGATGATGTCATTGCTAGCTGCTGATCATTTGCTCGCTATGGCCCCCCTGGAGCGCCTATGCTAGCCAGCTAACGTTAGCTAGTACAAGTTTTGAAATGAAGTGTTTTATGACAACAATACGTTTCCCTTTACAGACTAGACTGTAGCTGCGATCTAAACCACGCTGCAGGAGAAGCACCACCATGGTAAGGTGCCTTTCTAGAATCAAGATGCCACATTGGACTTTTTTGGTTAGCCTAGTTCTGCACTGTTTGGTTAGTTGTGCACGTTAAACATTGATGAAACAATGTATGTTGGTTGGGTGTTGTCAATGAATCATGGTGATGACAATCTCATCCATCCTCTGTTGTCCTGGACAGGAGGACCATTGTAGCATCTACTCCTGGTTTGCCCACCCTGTGTATGGCCACTACTGGCAGCATTACCAGCAGGCTATGAACTGGCACCAGAGACACAGACAGGCCTACAGAAAGGCCTGGGAGGCTGCCTATGGGCCAGGGTACCCCCAACGCTACGCAGACTGGCATGGGGGAGAGGGTGAAGGGAGGAGAGCAGAGGAGACGGTCGCTGCTAAGGACCATGTGGAAGAGGATTTGGAGGGGGGTGCAGATGACGAGGAGGGGGACGGGGAAAGTGGCTCGGACAGCGAAATCGAATGTGATGTCAGCAACATGGAGATCACAGAGGAGCTGCGCCAGTATTTTGCCCAGACTGAGCGGCACAAGGAGGAGCTCAGTGAGTGTGTGTGTGTGTGTCAGTCTCTACATCTAAAAATTCCACAATGAGTGTTAATAACTCTATAATAACCCCCTAACACCACAGTCATATGGTCTTTTGATCATATTGCTGTATAAGTACACAACTTAAAACCTGTTAAAGATAGGGCAGAATACTGCCCCCTTTGGAGGAATTGCGTGCCCATAGTAAACAGGAAAAAAATCTGTCAAAAATTGCTAATATATGCATATAATAATTATTATTGAATAGAAAACACTCTAAAGCTTCTAAAACCGTTCAAATTATGTCTGTATGTAAAGCAGAACTCTCAGGGCAGCCATTCTCCCAAACTCTCCTTGTCATCAGAAAAGTTGGGCCAACTTTGACGTCATCGCCCCCACCCTTCCCAACCAGCTACAGATCTGGGAACAGTTTCTATTTCTTCAGCGCGATGTCTCCTTTCAATGGGGCGTTTCATTGTGAGAATCGCGTGCTCCCTCGCCCTTTGGCGGGCTAAAACCTTCGGGTCACGCGAAAATACATGCACTTCCATGCGCGCGTCGCGTCTGGAGCTCTCTTTGTTCCAGGTTTCACCAAACGATGTCAGTTTATCTGTTCGAGCTGATAATTGTTTTGCACGTCTAGAACATCCTAAAGCTTGATTCTGCACTTAGTTTGACCAGTTTAGTCGACATATAATATGTAATTTTGAAGTTTTGATGCGCATCCACTAGAATTTTGGCTGCATTTCAGCCGGAATTTGTCGCGTTTGATAACCCAAAGACACAGACTTGAAAACCAAACGCAGTTTTTGGTAAGTATGACTCCTTCCACGGCTTCTGATCGAAGAACATCAAAGGTAAGGGAATATTTATGTGTTAATTTTGGGTTTCTGTGGACTCCAAGATAGCGGAGTCATATTGCTAATCTATGAGCGCCGTCTCATATTATTGCCTAGTGAACTAATTCTGTAACGTTAAAAATAAATGTAACACAGCGGTTGCATTAAGAAGTGTATCTTTCTATCTATATGTAGAGCATGTATATTTAGTCAAAGTTTATGATGTGTATTGCTTGTTATCTGACATTATCTGCCGGAGCTATCATCATTTCTCTGGAATTTGAGTAGCATTTTGTGAACATGGCGTCATTGTAAACAGAGATTTATGGATATAAATAGCATATTATTGAAAAAAACAAATGTACTGTGTAACATGTCCTATTACTGTCATCTGATGAAGATTTTCAAAAGGTTAGTGAATTATTTTTCTTTTAATCCTGCGTTTGTTGATTGCATTTTTTGGCTATTCAAATGAGCTGTGTCTTTGGTGGTGGTTTGACATAAATATGTGCTATGTTTTCGCCGTAAAACATTTTAGAAATCTGACTCGCTGGCTAGATGAACAAGGTGTTTATCTTTCATTTGAGCTATTGGACTTGTTAATGTGTGGAGGTTAAATATTTCTAAGAATATTTTTGCATTCCTCCCCACAGAGAAGCAGCAGCAGCTGGAGGCGGAGCAGCAGGATACTTACGTGTTGGCCGACCAGGACATGCACAGAATTTCCTGGCACGGCAGGTCGCTGCCCCCCTCTGAGCGGCCGGGCGAGCGCCGAGGCGCTGAGATGAAGAAGCTGTACGGGGAAGACGCGGCAAAGGTTCAGGGTATGGAGACGGCCATGCAGCTCACCTTCGACAGAAACTGTGACAAGAAACAGCCCAAATACTGGCCCGTCATCCCTCTAAAACTGTAGCTCCACTACGGACATCCATCTTCTTCCAATGGAGCCCACCAACACAGTTCCAGACGAGACAACCCCCTGAAACATAGAGCTGAGAAACTGGGTCATGTTCAGAAGGGAGGAAACTGATCGAAACGGAGAGGTACTCCCTGCAACCTGATCACAGTGCCTAAACATTCCCCTCTCACCATAAAATCTTATGTCAACCAACATTTTTTGGGGAACATTTTTGTTCTGTCATTCTTAGCCAGTTATTTCTGTTCTTCTGGTTTCACAATGAAATGACGACAAATTCATAAGATGCAGGCACAAGAAGAGGACGAGTATACACAATTTGCATAAATGTTTAAGCTCCCCCAGCAAATTGAGTTTAGACTCAAAAGTGAAATCTTTTTTTCAGGCTACCTGTTCTGTCAACGAGCATGGTTTCATGTCCAGGTAGCTTTCAATCTATGATCCTCTTATTGCTGTCAAGGTAGTTATTTTTTGTATATATTTTTTTTATTTGGGGGGGGATTTCTTTCCTATTTCATTCAACCATAAATGAAGAAAGAGATGGTTTTGATTTCATCATCTCCAGATACTGCATAATAGCCTCCGCCTCAATGTTTGTCTGCTTCTTTCTCAACATTCAGATGGGTTGTATCTGTCTCAGCGGCTCAGGTAGAACAATGTGTTGGTTTCTTCCTCAACATTCAGATGGGTTGTATCTGTCTCAGCGGCTCAGGTAGAACAATGTGTTGGTTTCTTTCTCAACATTCAGATGTATCTGGTTCAGGTAGAACAATGTGTTGGTTTCTTCCTCAACATTCAGATGGGTTGTATCTGTCTCAGCGGCTCAGGTAGAACAATGTGTTGGTTTCTTCCTCAACATTCAGATGGGTTGTATCTGTCTCAGCGGCTCAGGTAGAACAATGTGTTGGTTTCTTCCTCAACATTCAGATGGGTTGTATCTGTCTCAGCGGCTCAGGTAGAACATGTGTTGGTTTCTTCCCACGTGTCTGTTTTATATCAAAATCGTTTGATTTTTTTTTTATATAGATAAGATTGTTGATATAGTTTCTAATAAAGAATGTTTGTGATGAATTGAAACTCTAAATACGTTATCAGATTTGAAATGTCAAATTCTGTTTCGGTGAGGCTAATGATCATTTATGTCCCTGTAAATAGAATTTTGGTACTTTGATTTAATTTGGTCTGAGTCTGTTATATGTGAGAATCCAGCCACTCAGTGGATTCCGGCATAGCTGTAGTGAAGGGTTTGGCTTTGATTTTTAAAGCAACTTACTGTCACAGGTAATCAGCTGGTCCAACTGCTAGAAAAGAGGCCAGCACACGGAACCAGACCTCTACTCTAGTGAGTTACATCTACACACGCTTGACATTTACATTGGGGTCATGGTGCAGCAAACCGTTGGTGGCGTTCTGTGTAGGGCAGGAGCTGCAGAGGTCTTGCGTAACCTGGCATTTCACTCTTAGCCCACTGGCCACGGAGGCCAAGCCAAGAGGTCACGTGATATTATATAGATAATTTCCTCCCCTACCATAAACACTGATGTTACTTCTCTTGTCCCATTCAAGTTTATTCAATTTGACAAAAAGAAAGGCACTGTAACAGTATTGACAAAAACAACCCCCCCCCCAAAAAAACATTACTATCCCGCTGTATCACATCCGGCTGTGATTGGGAGTCCCATAGGGCAGCGCACAATTGGCCGAGGTTTGGCTGGGTAGGCCCTCATTGTAAATAAGAATTTGTTCTTAACTGACTTGTCTAGTTATATAAAGGTTAAATACAAAATTAAAATGCTACATCAAGCATGTCATTATATAGATCAAAATATGTTGAATGCAATTTTGTTGCAGACATTAGTACACTTTTCTATTGACTAAAAAGGGCCCAAGGCTCAGCAGCGACGTCACTCACCCTTCCCCCGTCCCTGCGGTATGGGGTGCATTGATTTCGGGGAGAGCGTTCGTGCACTGGTGCTCCAGCGCGCGCCCTGCACGAAACAGTTCCCCACTTGCATAACTTTTTGTCACATCGCATCGGCCAAGCACTGAAATTCTACGAAAGTAACAAAATGGGTAGGTGCAATTATTAATACCCAAATACTTTCCTTTTCTTCAACTGGAAAACTTGAGTATACATGTATTTTTTTTGTTTAACTTCATGCTTGGGTACGTTTTTAATGTCATAACAATGGTTTTCAGCAGGATAGAGTGCTCGATTTAGTGGGCAAATAGACGTAGCCTACACGCACGATCAATTGACAAGATTAAGGCGATGTTAAGTGATTTTCTTTATGGTGGCAGGTATAAATTCTATCATCTGAACTGCGCTCTCATAGTTCCTTTGCCTAATCAAGTCTACTGTCTAATGCATGAATGCTGAGCATTTTCTGTGATTTGGCTGACTTTACGCAACAACAACAAATTATAATCCAATAAACTAATAGGTCTAAAGAATGTAGTAGCCTACAGATAATAAATCGTTTTTTTTTGTATTCCGTTTTATATTATATCAGCTTTTTCTGTCTACGCTAATAAATTAAGGGAATGCGGTGACAGTGTGTCCTGGCCCCTGTTGTAGCCCAAATGGATGGGAAAGAATCCAAGTGTTCTGTCCCAGCTGTGGCCTTGGAATAATTCATTTTACTCTGGACATTCTCCGCCGACCTGGCAGTGTGTATCCATGGAGTCTGATGGCAGACTACGCTCTGCCCCAACAGAGACTGGGAATATTCTCGTAAGTGAAATGGTTTCTGCTTGCAGTGTGAGCAAAGAGTTTGACTTATGACACTGACTGACTAATCAAAAGAGAACCGTCGTGCTATACACTGACTGACTACCCACGAGGACCTCACTTAGTTGTCAGCCAACCTCTCCAATAAGACGCCATCTCTCTCCCCTCTCTTTGCTCTCCCCTCTCTTTGCTCTCCCCTCTCTTTGCTCTCCCCTCTCTTTGCTCTCCCCTCTCTTTGCTCTCCCCTCTCTTTGCTCTCTCCTCTGGTTGGTTAGGAAGCGGTTGCGTGCTTCACAGACAGAGATGGCTCCAATTGGCTCATTCATCCCCCAGTCTCTCCCCAGAAACTATTCCACAGGTTGTTACTGTAAATGGGAATGTGTTCTCAGTCAACTTACCTGGTAAAATAATTGTTAAATAAAATAAATGGCCATTTGTTTATTGTGAGTGGAACAGCGAAGAGCCTCTTCAACACACACTTGATGAACATGTGCACACACACACACACACACTCACACACTTGGTAAACTAACGTAGGATATTTGGGTAAATGGTGAACTGGAGCGGAGGTCTTACTCCTCTCTTTTTCCTCTCTTACCCCACTTCTCACTGTAAAGAAATCTCCATGACCGCCATTGGCTGTCTGGCTACTGTAGCCAATCCCGTGGTAGGAGCCATTTCTAAGACTTTCATGCAACCATTGGTTTCTCTGGTCTCTGAGATGGGAAGATGGATGGATGGGTCGTTGAGATAACTTGTTGCTATAGCGACAGCTATGTATGCTGGAAGCTTAAAAGCACCGTCTCAATCCTGTCACGTGTGATCTGGGGACACTCATGTGCGCGTACATACATACATACACACACACATACATGCACACACATACAGGCCGAGCATGCCTATTTGTAGCCGTGTCAATCTTTCTTTGCATCTACATGGGAACCATGACGATGATGATACTAACCTCCTGCAAAATGACTTATTTTTGGCCTCTGAGTGATCACTGTAAAGGATTCCGTTGGAGCGACAGGCTAGGCGCAGGTGCAACATTTTCCTGGGTGGTGGGGGGCGGGATGTTTTGAAGCAAAGGCCCTGGTCATGTGACCCTGGCTTCCTGGGGAATATATGAAATGGTGGGGGTGGGGGGTGTGATGTGACATCATGTTGTGCTGCCTGCAGTATCTGGGCCAGAGGGCCAGAGGGATTACGGGGCTAGTCAGATAAAACAGTGGGGGGGTGGAGTAGGAGGGCTGGGTTAAGCATGTCAGCAAAGACGGTGGTGAGATATTGGGAGACCCCAGACTCCCGCCTCGATTTCCATCCTCAGCTCCTTGGCTTTTGAGCTCTCTGACCAGAAGATGTTGCACAAGATAGACGGGAAAGCAAAATGCATTAATGATCTGTTTTTATCAAACAGTGGTTGCTTCTCGAGAGGAGAGTTGTGACCTGTCCCCTGTGTTATTCAGACACTTTTATCCCAATGTGTCTCCATTCCTGGGATCTCAGTGTTTTGTCTTGGAGTCTTGAACCCTAAAACTCCCCTCCCTTCCCTATGTAACTCCCCCCTCCCTTCCCTATGTAACTCCCCCCTCCCTTCCCTATGTAACTCCCCTACGTATGTAACTCCCCTTACATCCCTATATGTCTAGGGATGGATGCTGGCTCAGGAAATTGTTGGCCCACACAGTATAGTTCAGCCAGAGTTAAGGTGAGGAAACTAGAGTTGCGGGTGTTTTCATTTAGGCAGTGTCTGAGAGCCAAGTCAGACGCGACCATCAGAGTTTGCATGGATGTACATGTGTGAGAGTGGATCTGTATGTGTGTGTGTGCTCTAGTAAAACTGGGGAGTGAGTATGAGCAGGCAAGGTTGTCGGCAGGATTGGGAAAGGTGCCGCCAGAACCTACAACTCCGTTGATGTTTGTGTGTTTGGTTACTAAGGATTAACTCTTTCCAGCATCCACGTTCAGAGTCCCTGATGAGAGGGAGCTAGGCGTCTCCTTAGCGACCGCCAGCGTAGGGGCGGGGCGAGAGCGCACAGAGAATGGCCTGGCAGGAAAGTGGGTCATCCTGCCAGATTACGTCCCGTGTGGCCGGCTCTGTCCGCTCTGCCCCGTCTAACCAGGGGAGCAGAATAGGAGTCGCTGCTGTTTCACAGCCCTCCATGTCCTCTAGTCCCAGCTGTGGTTGACTTAATCAGAACATCCACTGGTTTTCTCCCAGCCAACGTTTCCCTTTTACAGGGAGCAAAGGCAATTAAAATGGCCAGGATTAGACTAAAGCGTCAGCAGGAGGCTCCTAATGCCCACTCCCAGATTGTGTGTGTGTGTGTGTGTGTGTGTGTGTGTGTGTATTAATTTGGTTGCTGGTGTTTGTGATCAGTTGATGAAACTGCATCCCCACCCGATAAGCAGTAGACACACACCATCACTGGACGGGTTGCTGCTATCCCAGGTTAGTAGGACACTAGACTCCGACGACGGTTCAGAGAGGGTTCAGGGGTCAGACAAGGGCCGCCCATTGGAGGAAACACGGTAGGCTGCAGTAGGGTGACCTAATGGGGGTCATGAGAATCATGGGAACTTGTCCAATAACATGGGCGTGTCTGAAATTGCACCCTATTCCCTATATACAGTAGCTCACTACTTTTAGAGTACCATTAATGAGGGAATAGGGTGCCATTTGGGATGATGCAGGTGCATGCAGAATGCCTCTAGGTGTGGTGTGCTTGTTGTTCTTGGTGCATTGAGAAAATCCTGTTGTTTTCTCTAATGGATGGAGAGCCCCGCAAGCGGTGGAGGGGAGGCAGGTCTTCGGGGGCTTTAAATAGCTCTTGAGAGGGAGGGAGACCGAGAGAGCTTGAGGCGTAAACAAAAACATGACTGTTTGTTCTAAAGCCTCTGTCTGGGTGGCCATCCACTAGCTCTGGGGAGATCGTCTACAGACCATGTCATAAGTTGAACTGCTGATGGCCTAGACCAGGGCTGCCCAAACCTCTTCCTGGAGAGCCACTGTCCTGTTGGTTTTCAGTCCAACGCTAATTTAGCGTATCCGATTCAGCTAGTTAAGGTCTTGTTGAGCAGCTAATTAGTAGAATCAGGTGTGTTAAATTAGGGTTGGACTGAAAACCCACAGGACGGTGGATCTCCAGGAAGAGGGTTGGGCAGCTCTGGCCTAGACAGAACATCCACCCACAGGGTTGACTATATAGAGACTCTCTTTTACAGCCATCCATATTAGGCTCAGGATTTCAAAGATTTGCAATTTATTGACTTCGGCTGTCGGAGAGAACACGGAGGACGTGTCCTAGGAACCGATAGCATAGTTAGTTTCATAGATTTCAATCAGTTTATGGCTGTCGTCATGTTGACATGTCACCATAGCAACAGCAATTAACATCCCCTCAGCCTAACATAATCTCTCTGATGTTGAGTTGATATTTGAATAAAACATGGTGACTTGTGAACGATCGGACCGATCCAGTTTGCCAAGTCAGATATACTTAAATATCCTTTAACGAATTGGTTTACGTTTTGTAAACCGATTTCCAAAATGGAGGTGCTTTGGGAGTGGGACAGAATTGGAGGACATGACTGCAGTGTTGTTTCCAGGGACATCAAAGGGAGGCCAGACTGTTCCTTTCTCCCCATTAACTCTACATCGGAGGGCATAATGGAGCCGTAATGGCCTCATTACTGGGAGAGAGACGACCCATTGTGGCTCTAGTTTCTCTCTATTCCACAGTAATGAGGAAGGAGAGGGGTCCCGGTCCCGCTCCTGAATTCATAGTTTTTAAAATGATTATTATTTTGCGGTCATAAGAAAGTAAGTAGTCATTTCCTCTGAGGAATTAAAGGCAGTGTTCCATTGTTGAGTTCTTTTTAAAGGGTAGTCATGTGGCTGACATCTTTGGTTCAGTGCATTTTTTGGACTTTAATAGAGAGAGGAATTCTGGGACATAGAATGAGCCAGCAAAGACTAGTGATCAGGGTGGCCTTGACCAGAGTGTGTCAGAGGGCCACACTAAAACGAGAGAGCGTTAGTTCACAGTCAGTATACAGGATGAAGTCATATGGATTCAGAGGATGGATATATAGGGATATTAAATCCCCCCCCCATTCCCCAATGTCCCTCCCAACCACGGACTAACCATAGAAATATAATAACTAGAACAGCTGTTTTTGGTATGACACTATGGTCAAGGATTCTATGATTGGGGCTGATAGCCACTCTACTTGACCAAAGCCCAATGTCTGATTCTGCAGGAGATTTCCAGAGAGGATATACAGTATTGGCTTGACCAGTTATATCTCCTAAATTGGAACAGATTGGATCCGAACCTCAGTGTGTGTAGTGTGTGTGTGTGTGTATTGTGTGTGTGTGTGTGTATTATCTGTGTGCGGAAGGAGAGAGTGCCAGGGCCCACTGCATCTCATCTTCTGGACAAGTGCTTAATCTGTGACCCAGCATAAGGGATTATTGGATGTGGGGGAAATGGACCTTGAGGTTCACCCAGGAGGTTTGCGGTTTGCTCCCCCTCTATGACGGTTGGATAGTGTGTGTGTGTGTGTGTGTGTGTGTGTGTGTGTGTGTGTGTGTGTGTGTGTGTGTGTCAGTCAACCTTCAGGAGCCTAGCTGTAGGGTTAAACTGCACTGCCCAGTGCTCAGCTCAGAGAGCCAGCCTGAGCCTCCATATGAAGATCTTTCCACCATCAGAGTCTGACTCCTGATGCCCTTCTGTAAAACACCTGTGTGTGCTCTGAAAGCCCCTTTCCTGGACAGTTGTGTGGCTCTGCTACAACAGACAGAGCACTAGGCTTTGTCCAGCTAGACACCAAGCATTTGAGCTGCATTAGGCCACGTGCATCAGAATTAATACCTTATTTAAGAGGATTCAGGGCAGATGGCGTCCCTTTGTTTGAGGATATGTGTATTATTAGAAAATGAGCTGAACAATAGTACATAGCAAATTAATTCAAATGAATTATGAATGTTTTTTCTCTGTAATTCTTTGTCCAGCATGAAATATCTTATATTTTGTTAGGATGGGAAAGTCTGTAACCCCCCCATCCCCCAAACTGTAGGCCTATACTACAGATCAAATAAAGCCTAGACTATTCTGTATTATTTTCTCTCTCTCTGTATCTCCTCTTCTCTCTCTCTCCTCTTCTCTCTCTCTCTCTCTCTCTCTCTCATACTCCCTGTAGATCACCCTCTCTCTCTCTCTGTATCTCCTCTTCTCCCTCTCTCCTCTTCTCTCTCTCTCTCTCTCATACTCCCTGTAGATCACCCACTCTCTCTCTCTTTCTAGCCCTCTAGTCACCAGATGGAGAGTGGGCGGTGTGTTTTTGTGTGGTAGCTGCTGTGCGTTAGTGCAAGTGCATATGTGAGCGTTGACGTGTGTGTATTTTGTGTGTCAGTGCTGTGAGTTTGCACACTGGTGCATGTGTGTGCTAACAGATACAGCCTGCGGTGCAGTAACCTATAACCCTGGAGGGGGGTGACCACCTCACTATCTGTATCTCTCTCTCCTTTTTTCTCTCTTTCTCTTGCTTTCTTTCTCTCACCTGTGTGATATAGCTGTACACTCTTAGAAACAAAAGTGCTATATAGAACCTTAAAGGGTTCCTTCTTCTGTCCGGAGAACCCTTTGAAGAACCCTTTTTGGTTCCTGGAACCCAAAATGTTTCTACCTGGAACCAAAGAGGGTTTTACCTGGAATAACAAAAAAAAATGGTTTACCCAATGGGGAGAGCTGAAGAACCCTGTTGGAACCGTTTTTTCCCAGAAGTGTATGGATGCTATGTGCCTGGAGGCCGGGATGGGTAACGTGATATCTGCCATGATCAACGTTTTTGTCCATCGCCAAATTGGGATTGCTTGTGACATACGGCTAAAGCGTTAGCTGGCATCGTTTTTGGACCACTAATCTGTGCAAAATCGGACAAGACCTTTGAATCTTGTAGCCTAGTATATACAGAGGAGCTAAGCTTGCAAGTGAGAGAGGGTGAGGGAGGGAGGGAGAGCGAGCGAGCGAGGGAGGGAGAGAGAGCAGTCAGAATCCAAAAGCCAGGGAGAAAAAGTATTCAAAGGAAAACATTCCAAATGGATGGGACGAAGCCAGTCATGGAGTCTACCACAGAGGAAAACCAAGAGGAGAGGGAAGAAAGCAAAGGTACGGAATGGTCGTTGTTGTGATACGGAGCGTTTTTGCGCGTTTCAACCGTACTGTTAGACTACTGCGCGATTTCACCTACTTGCGATGGCTTCGCTTCACGTGACACAAAAGCGCTGTTTTCTCCTCCTGCACCATGGCTTGCGATGGCATGTGTTTTGTTATGAGCCTTTTGCAAATGACAAAGAATATTAAATTACATTTTTTTTTTGTGTGTGTGTGTGTGTCGCATCAACGTTGATTTTTATTTGGACATGTTTTGCTTGACCAAGACAGAGGGCTGAAGGCGCGCGCTCGGTTTTATGGAGCATAGTTAATGCCAATATGCCTTGCTTTGCTGGAGCCATGTAGAATCACCATTACCCTGTTTTTCAATCATGTGAAAATGATAAATGACTCGTGTGGCACATCAAAGGCGGTGTTGTCTCCATTGTATTGTCTCCTTTTTTATATATATTTTTTTGTTGTCTCAGGTGCGCGTAATGGTGTGGGCTAATGGTCAGGTGCATGGACCACTGCTGTCGAGATTGGATCTCATCATTGCGAAATAGCCGTTTCACAAAGGGGTTTTGCCATAGACGTGGTCGTCAACGTGACTGTCATTGTTGTCTTTGGTTTATGGAATAGATAAATTAGGATGTGGTTCTTTTGTTCGAGTATAAGAGGATGCAGCGCAGGGCGCCCGTATGTTGGCGAGCGTTGATTTAAA